>NC_081409.1:578516189-578818689 GCF_030272615.1 Cryptomeria japonica | reverse complement strand
AATGTAATGCTTATGATGCTCAATTGATGGTGCTGATTTCATGTATAGTCCCTGTGTGATGTTGACACCCTTAGTGGGAATAGGTCATTGACTACAAACATCATCAACCCTTTAGTTGAGGATCCTACATAGTCTACATAAAGTAAAGGTAAGGAATTAAAAAAATTACAATGATTATGATGACAACATCTTTTTTTAATTTAATACTCGTTTTATCTACAAAAGTTCATGTTGTTCATGTTGTGTACTATGTAATTTTTAGCTAACAAAAGATAATTGAATTACATGTGCAGGAACCTAAACCCCTTTGATGAGGATCCTACATAGTCTCATGGATTGACAGGTATAAGTCAATACACCCTATAGAAATAGTTTATTTTTTTAAAATTACTTGGAAAACAAACTTCCTCAGTTTTTCAAACCTCGACATTAGCAACAAATCTAATAGAGTTATCAACACTTGAGGTCCTAGTTGGACTTATTCAAATTTTAATCTCAACATCAACTTTAGAGCCGACTTCTTCATCAACATTACCCTCATTTCAAAAATATCTCTCTCATTACCAACTAACTCTCTCATTTGCTGGAGTGTAGGTACCACCAAATAGGTATTTGTCAGATGTGTCTTCCTTGAGTGAGGGAAATGCAAAAATAGAAAATGAAAGTGAGACATGTAGTAGGTCTACAATAGGGAGATCAACTAAAGTTCAAAAGATTAGAAGAAAATTCAATAAACGCACGAAATATTTTCTTCCTCAAGGGGGGTCATGTTCTTGTGATGATGAGATGAAAGGTGACATTGAGGTGCCCTTGAGGTACAAACATCTACAAAAACAATGGGTACCCAAGGAACTTCCTCCAATAAACATTGATTTTTGTGTTAACGATAGGATATATCGCATACCACCTTTGTCGTTACATGGTTTGGGCCTATTTTCCATGGATGGTATAAAGGTCTGTTACAAGAAAGTTGTTGAATTGATGGAGTTTGTTGAAACTTGTTACAATTACAATAATTGGATGCAGATTGTTTGATATAAAAAAGTATGTGTATGTATGAACTGTCAGCAAATTATATACAACAGAAAGATAATGATCAAAGTAAATGAGTGGCTTGATACATTGATGGAAGGCCAAAAGCAATAGGGACATGACCTGGGTCAACTAATAAACAACCCTGTAGCGTAGAAATTAGGAATCATCAAAACAAGTAGATCAATCAATCAAAACACAAGACATTATAACATAATCAAAGAAATACTCATTGCAATGAACCTAATTCCAAAGCACATTCAATAGAGGTATGAAAATGAAGCATTCAAAAGAAAACATTATGCAAACCAGATTCAAGATTGAATACTCCTTCCATGCGGCTCCATTGTTGTTCTTTCCTCTTCAATGGGTTTGTGGATCTCACCTACAAGTGCTCACACAATTGAAAGCAAAAAGCTCAAGAGTACTAGAACGAAAGTTCGGTAGTTTGACAGCAATTCGGAATTCATGAAGTGATTGAAGGGTTCGAAGGATTAAGGGATTGATTGAAGAAAATTATCCAATTTATAGAGAAATTGGAGAAATGACAAGATTGGCATGATGCAATTCAAATGGAAATTGCAAATCAATATGACAAATTATGACAAATTATGCATTTTCCATGCACAATTTGATTGATTGATAATTGATGACAAATTATGACACATTCCATGTCAAATTGATTGATTATCAATTATGACAATTTCATGACAAATTGAAATGTCACTCCCATAGAATTAGGAGATGAAATAGGAGGGAAAAGGAATTAGAAATTTGAAAAATTAGGAAATTGGAATTGATGACAAATTAGGAATTAGAAATTGATGGAAAAATAGGATTTAGGAATTAGTGAATTAATTAATAATTTTTCATTTATTAATCAATTCACAAAGAGGAATAATTAGCCAATTAAATAAAGATTTAATTGTAATGAGAAGACTTAGGATAAATAAGTAAATTATTTAATCCTAGAGGAAGAAATGGCAAATTAGGTTAAATGAATAAATCATAAAACCTTAGAAGGCGAATTAGAAATGCGAGGGTGACAATTAGGTCCTGATTGAAGATAATTAATGTCGATCATGATTTTGAATTGATAAATGACCAATGCGACAAAAATGATTTGATTGATAAATGCGCCAATTGATGAGGAACAATGACAAATTGATCCAAATTGACATGATTGAGACAGACAATGATCGATAGCGAATCGGTCGCCAAATGACAAGATTGATAAACTGATTGCCAGATGATAAGATCGAAAAGAGGACAAAACCCTAATTAGGATTGACGATGTCCAAAATGATAAGATTGATGATAAGATTGATAAGATTGACAGGAGGACAAAACCCTAATTAGGATTGACGATGTCCAAAATGATGACAAATGAATACGCACATTGATGCAACAGGGTCAAATCGATCAAAATCATGACTAGATAATGTTGTCGACAAGACCAAATTCGAGGACGAGATGATTGAAGAATATAGAAGAATGACTCGATGTTCGCAAATGATAAAGACCAAATGCGTGACATAGAAGAAATGTTAATGCGACCCAAAAACCTAAAATGAGGCAATGCACAAATGTTAAAGTATGACCTCGCAAGCATTGACCATTTTTGGGTGTCTACAAACCCAATTGCATATTTGAGGTGCTAGAGGGAAATCATGTATTTGTATGTGCAATAAAATCAATAAGTGCAGGGGAAGAGCTTCTAATCGATTACAATTTGAATCGTATAGATACAAAAAAAGTTACTATCATGGGGGTGGTATGTACTATATACCATTTAAATTAACCAACCTCCAATTAATGACTCCAATATACCATTTTGTTATGAAGTTTTTTTGCTAAGCCTATTGGTTTAATTTCGCTAACGTTTTTATATTTTTTCTTTGTCACGAGGCGAAATGGATCCATCACATAGTACAAACAAGGATGTAGGTTGTGGCACCTCTACTGAGTAGGTAAACCTCATTGTAATTGTACAAATTAGATATAAGCAAATTGTTACATTATTATATTCTTTTTTTGAGTGTTTTAGACTAATTTTATAATTTTTCATGATATGCTTGTCATGGACGGATGTTCAGGGAAAGGGAAAGGGAGCTGCAGTACCTGAGCACTTCTCTAGGGATGTGGAATCAATAGGATTAAGTGATGATGACCCTGGAAATTCCACAAACCCTATGAAATTGATAAAAAAGTCTCTTAGAAAAATTAGTAGAGAGATTGTTGCTTTGGCATCTGTGGAGCCTCAGACTGATGAGATACGAGAGTGGGTGCAAAAATTGATTTGGACAGTAGACAACTTGCAAGTAAGTAGTAATAAAAGCTTTAATTATAACAAAAGCTCAATAATGGTTTATATTTTATACTATTTTATGTCATTAGCTAAAATATGTATGTGTTGTTTTTACATAAACTTATGCATCCTCACGAAACTGGTGGCCATGATCAGGGTGTTGTAGGTAGTTCAGGTGATGACAATTTTCTTGGCTTATCACTTGCTTGTCTTATCACTTTGAGTACCCAAAATACATCATATTGGATACTGTCAATGTTCATAATAAAGGTTCATCCTTGTTTACAATTCTTGCACTTTTCATATATTTAATGTTTTATATATTTATTGTATTATTCTTCAGGTGCTGCCAATGTTCCTGTGCAAATGTCGCTGACGCCTCATTAGAGGCTAGCCCCACCTGTATTGTCAATTGTAATGTCAGCAACACGTAGCATGCAGAAATCCTCCATTGCACATCATATTGGCTCGCCCACTATTGGTAGATCCCTCTTTTTCTCTATCTTCTGTTATGTGTTTATTTCCCTTCAAGCGTTCTTTCTTGGGGGCATTTCATAGTGATTCATTTTCTACAGCAAGAGATGCACATGAGGATGTGCTAGAGGCAACTACTACTTATAATATACCATCATTTCCTAGATCTTCTCATATTGCTAGTACAAGAACGTTGTACGCCACATTGGTGGTGAGCGATGAAGAAATGATTCCCTTAAAGAGATAGAAGGTTCCAGGTACTTTTATATTATTATTATATATAGTCTAATTGTAATTTAGTTTTTCATCACTCGTTTTGGACTAATGATCCCATGAATTTTTCCCAGGAAATGATATTTTTTGTAAAAATATTAGTGACATTGCATTGCAGATATTTGGGCCCACCATACATAAAAGGTGGAACATCGTATATGAACTAACCCTAATCCACTATTTTGATTTCATATCATTTCTAGAATAGGTTTCCTTTGATCCATTTCTTGAACTATAATAAATGTAGCTTCAATTCATTTCTTAATCTAATAGGTTTGATTTTTCTTTAAAAGGTGGAATGACCAAGAAAAGAGGTTAAAAGATGAATTGACAAACCATATGATTGAGTTGTTTGGAAATGACACCTTTGACATAACCAAGCTCCTTGAAAAAGCTAGCACATATCTAAAGTATGTGAGGGACCAATACAGGACCCATTTAGAGAAGAACCTAAAGTACGAGTGTCCCCACATGATTCCAGAGAGGGAGTGGAAGGACCCGATTTTGGATGCTAGGGGGAGAATTGAAAGGAAAAAAGGAAATACACCACCAGACCCCAAAAGAAGGTACAAGATACTATTAAGAATGTAATTTTATACTAATTAACTACTTTTTATATTTATATAATCTAACATATTTCAAACTTTTCATAGACTAAGTGACACGTCAAAGGCAACCAAGGCAAGACAAGAAAAGCACTAGCAACAGAAAGTCGGCTCTGGTGGTTATATGAAACTTGTCACATGAATTGTAAGTATCTATAAATGAAATATTGTATCAAAATATTTATAAATTGCAAACGATTTATTTTTATCAAACAATGCAAACAAAATTCATGACACCAAGCAAAAATGAAGGGCTCTCAATTCAATAGAGTGCCCACAAAAGATGACAAGAGAATTTCCTACCAACAAGGCTATACAGCCGTGTCTAATCAGCTATGAGAAATGAGTGGGTAAACACAAGATTTTGGTGCATCTATCACACAGGTAAATAAGCTAAATGAAAATTGTTTCAAATTGAATACTTTACCAATAATGTAATTGATGTTGAGTTCCAACATAAAGTGACTATATTTTTTTAAAATAAGAAAGCAATGATAACAATGTGCATGACACTGGAATGGAGCCTGCTAATCGTGGAACACCACCTGCACATGAAGGTCTAGATGTGCATCCTAGTAGTGGAGGTATTCATTTTCTATTCAAATTTATTTATGTAATTATTAATACAATTAAACATATTAATTTGTAATTAGAGTAGTAATTAATGTAACCTTTTTTGTTAGTATTTTAGAGCATGTAGTGAGTGGTGACCAAGTGGAGCATGATCCGAGTACACAACATCAGGAATGTGATGTTCCCCAATTAGGTAAAGAGGACCACCATTATTCCTTTAAACAACTATAATTTCAATTGGTGTTCAACATTAATGTAACCTTTAGTATTTCAACTCTAGCTGATCTAGAGGGTGTTCAACATGTTGAGGTTGAGGCTAGACAAAATGATGTGGCCCCAATTAGGTAAAGAGAACAACAGTTATGTTCTCTAAATTAATGAAATACTTATAACAATAATAAAAAATGTTTTGAATTTAACTTATTTCTTTGTTATTGCAGAGGACCTCCCTTCACTTCAGTGTCCTCATCCGTAGAATAGGACTAGGCTTACATCGAAATCATGAGCAGAGGGCAAAACAACTAAAGAGGGGGGAAATGATGAAGAAAACAATGTTCCACTTAGTCTTTTCATAGCTTTAAAGAAAAAACAAAAAAAGAAATGATTGTTATCTACCATATTTGATTGATTATTATGTGTTAATGAATGTACTTATGTACTAATGAATGGTTATAATTGATATGTGTTAATTAAATTGATGAAAGTGTAGGTCCCAGGGACAACTGAGAGGGGGGGGGTGAATCAGTTGTCTAATAAATTCAAACAAAAATCATATTAACCAACTTAATGCTTAGTACCGGTAAGACAGTTAAGTATGCCGGTAAACAGTGTTAACAGAAAATTGCTATACCGGTAAGAATTAATGCATGAAACATAAACATGAAGTCATCCACAACACATGACACAAATATTTGTACGTGGAAACCCTGTAAGGGGAAAAACCATGATGGGAAACCTTACCCACAATCAGATGTTACTACTGCAGATAGTAAGTGTACAAAAGGGGTCTGCACATGTAGAAAGGCCAACAGCCTAGAGCTCACTGCTCAAACACAATGGGAGTCACACTGACTATAGTTGGATGGTTAAAGCCAATGAGAATGTATTGCACAAAATAGCATCTTCATATGCTGGATTCAGTACCGGTGTAATGCTGATATGCTTCTACAAAAACCTAACTTCACCTTCAAAAGATGTCTTCGTGTATATCTCTACTTGATCTCACATATATCCTTCCTTAAATCTTTTTCACATTCCCCACTTGATCTTACAAATAAGATCTTACATTTATGCCATAACCTAAGACCAATTTTAGTAGGTCAGCTCTACAAGATATTAAAATAAAAACATTTTACAAACAATACAATATCCGATGCAATAACCGATTGAACATGTCAGCTTAATCCATTTACAACAATAATTAATCATCTCCATAGCATGCCATGCTGATCTGGAAAAGATAAACCTGCCGGTGTAACCCTAGATAACCTGCACCTATTTGCTGGTAAAAGCAAATATGCAAATAAGAATATGTCAATGATTATTACTTCAAAGAAAGGTGTCCACTTGATGTCTTCAACATTGCTAGGTGTCTTCCATGTCAATGCAGGTACCGGTGAACATTATATCCTGTCGGTTAACCATATACCGGTGACTGTTTGAACAGTTTACTGATTGCCGGTGAATGTTGTTGGATCTCCAAAGTAGGTGTATTTAGCAGTTGTTGACATCAATGACAAAACCATACCAAAATACCAACAATCTCCCCCTTTGGCATTAATGGCAACACAAGATGGAAAAACCATCAAAGTACCAAAACAGAAATGCCAAGTACAAAAACCAATTCTCCCCCTGGGAGTAATATGTGTTTATTCAAAGATTTATTTTCAATACCAATCTCTCCTCAAAAAGATAATGTATTTTTCCATATATCTTTCCTTAGTGTTTTTCCATATATCTCTCCCCCTTTGACATCAAATGCCAAAGTCACAAAAGGTCAAGTTCATACAAAATACTAACCAATTCAATATACCAACTACTCCCCTTGAGAAGTAGCTTCCTCATCAAATACCAAAATAAAAGATTTGTCCATTTAATTATGTCGGTTGATGACAATCATCAACTGTCTAAGTCTCTACTGGTGGCGGTAAGACTCCGAGCTAATCTCTGAGATACTCAAAAGTTTCCTTAGGCAAAGGTTTTGTAAAAATATCTACAAGCTATTCTTTAGTATTCACTCTAAACCAGTTTTATTTCCTTTTCTTCAAATTTTTCCCTTATAAAATTTAGTTTGATAGAAACATGTTCTATTTTAGAATGTAATACTAGATTCTTAGATATATAAATTGTTGTAGTGTTATCACAATATATAGTAATAGGTTCCTTGCATTTTACCTTTATGTCTTTCAACATTTGCTTAAGCCAAAGTACCTGTGTACAATTTGTTGCTGCTACAACATATTCTGATTTTGCTATTGATAAAGATGTACAACTCTATTTCTTACTTAACCAAGAAACTAATCTCTTTCCAAGAAAGAATGCTCCTCCAGTGGTGCTTTTTCTATCATCCACATCTCCTACCCAATTTGCATCTGTGTATGCATATAGATCAAAATTTTCATCTTTAGGATACCATAATCCAAGATTTGTTGTGCCTTGTAAGTACCGGAAAATCCTTTTTACTGCTGATTCATGATTTTCCTTAGGATTACTCTAAAATCTAGAAACTATACATACTGCATTCATAATATCAGGTCTGGTTTGTGTCAAATACAGTAAACCTCCTATCATAGATTTTTATCTAGTTGGATTGATAGGTCTAGATTCATCCCTTTGAGATAATTTGTCATTTGTAGTCATAGCTGTGCTTACCGGTTTAGAGTTTTCCATCCCAAATTTCTTAAGTAGTTCTTTCAAGTACTTAGATTGACTCAAAAATATGCCTTTATCAGTCTGTAAAATCTGCAATCCTAAAAAGAATTTTATTTCTCCAATCATAGACATTTCAAATTCATGCTGCATTTTAAGAGAAAATTCTTTGCATAATCCATCTTCTCCTCCAAAGATTATATCATCAACAAATACTTCCATAATCAAGAGGTCACCATTAGTTACTTTGTAATATAAATTGCTATCTGCATTTCCTTTAGTAAAACCAATTTTTAAAAGATACTTATCCAATCTTGCATACCAGGCTCTTGGAGCTTGTTTTAGTCCATACAAAGCTTTTCTTAATCTACAAACCATATCATTGTTATCTGTCAAAGAAAATCCATCAGGTTGTTCAATATAAACTTCTTCTTCAAGATCTCCATTCAAAAATGCACATTTAATATCCATTTGATAAACTTTGTAATCCTTGTGAGCTGCAAAGGCCAAGAATAATCTAACTGCCTCAATTCTGGCTATTGGTGCAAAGGTTTCATTGTAATCAACTCCCTCTTTCTGAGAATATCCCTTACACACTAGTCTTGCTTTATTCCTGACAACCTTACCATCTTCATTGAGTTTGTTTTTAAATACCCATTTGGTTCCAATTACATTTTTATTTTTAGGCCGGGGAACTAATGTCCAAGTATTATTTTTCTCAATTTGTCCTAATTCTTCTTCCATAGCTTTAATCCAGAATTTATCTTCACATGCCTCATTGATAGATAATGGTTCAATTTGAGAAACAAGACATACCTCTTCATTTGCCAATCTTCCTCTTGTCATAACTCCTTTAAATTTGCTTCCAATTATCTGATCTTCAGAATGATTCAGTCTTACATACAGGGGTGTCTTAGTCTGTTGTTGTTCTTCAATTACTGTGGTATCCTCTGATGATACCGGAGTAACTGGATCATCATTCTGTACCAGTGGATTTACTGTTGGTTCATTTGTCATAATTTTTATTACCGGTTCAGAGTCTATATACCTTGAAGTTCCTCTGAATTGTTCATCAATCTTTACATTTGTACTCTCACCAATTTTTTGTAGTCTTTTATTAAAACATCTATAAGCTTTACTCTTAGATGAATAACCAAGAAATATTCCTTCATCACTTCTAGGATCAAACTTGCCAATATACTCATCTCTTCTAATATAACATTTACTTCCAAAAATTCTGAAATACTTAAGAGTAGGAGTATTACCAAACCATAGTTCATGAGGGGTCTTACGGGTTTCACCTTTCATGTGAACTTTGTTGAATGTATAGATAGCAGTGCTTACTGCCTCTCTCCAGTACACATGTGGTAGATTTGCTTCTGATAACATACTTCTTGCTGCATCCAAAATAGTTCTATTTTTCCTTTCAACATCTCCATTCTGTTGTGGTGTCCAAGATGCTGATAACTGTGTTTTGATTCCATTTACTTCACAGAATGTATTAAAATCTCTGGATGTGAATTCTCCTCCTTGATCTGATCTTAAACATTTAATTTTCTTACCGGTTTCATTTTCAACCATTGCTTTGAATAGTTTGAACTTCCCAAGTGCTTCTAACTTTTCTCTGAGAAAGGTAACCCAACACATTCTAGAATAATCATCAATAATTAGCATGAAATATCTATCACCTTGTAAGCTTTTAGTTCTAGCCGGTCCACATAAATCGGTGTGGATTAAATCAAGAGCATTATTGGATTTTTCTAGAATACTTTTGAAACTAGCTCTAACTTGTTTTCCAAATTGACATTCCTTGCAAATTGTATTCTGAGGTTTCACAATTTTAGGTAGATCTCTAACTGCCTTAGAAGTACTGATTTTTACCATGCAATCAAAATTTACATGACATAGTCTTTTATGCCATAGCCAACTTTCATCTATATGAGCAATTAAGCATGCCTTTTCACTGTTATTCAAATGAAAGATATTACCTCTAGTCTGATTACCGATTGCAATTTCCAAACCAGTTCTATTCATGATTTTGCATTTTCCATTTTTAAATTGTAACTGAAAACCTTTCTCAACTAATTGACCAACACTTAAAAGATTATGTTTTAATCCTTCAACATAGTAAACATTGTCATTGTTATGTTTACCATCAAGAGATATTGAACCCTTACCTTTGATTGAACAGGCTTTGTCATCTCTGAATCTTACTAAACCTCCATTGTATTCTTGAAAGTTCAAGAATTTACCTTTGTCTCCAGTCATGTGATGTGAGCATCCTGAGTCAATAATCCATTCATCCTTTGATTCCACTTTAGCTCCTAGGGCTTGTTCTACCAGTTGAGCAATAGGTACCGGTTGATCTTCTATTATAGCAATAAAGATCCATCCGTTGTCTGCTGAATCTTCATCAGAATCATTAGTCACACCTTCATCAGCAGTGTAACAAGATTTATCTTTGTTTTTCTTCAATCTGTATCTCTGATATTCAGGATTAGGTTTGTATGTCCTTCTAGCTTCTTCTCTTAGTCTAGCATGTCTATCAGGGCATCTTGAAGCCATATGACCAATCTTATTGTAGTTGAAACATTTAAAGGGTGCTTTACCTTCATACTTACTTCCAATTGGACCTTTTTGCAATTTTCTTGCAAATAGTGCTTCAAGTTCTTCAAGCTCGTCATTCTCCTTCCTGGTTTCTTCAAGTTCTCTTGCATAAAAGGCTCTCCAGTCTGATTTATCAAAAGATGGAGTAGACGATGTTGATGCTTTGAAGGCCAAATCAGTTTTTATAGTAGCAACAGGACCAAATTCCTCAATTTCAAAAGCTGAAATTTTTCCAATCAATGTATCCCTAGTTACTGATGTATTAGGCATTGTTCTCAACTCATTAATAGCAGTAACCTTCATTTTATATGTCGGTGGCAAACCTCTTAAGATTTTTGAAACAATCTCATCTTCACTCAAGGTTCCTCCACAACATTTGATACCGAAAACAATTTCATTTACTCTTTCCATAAAAGAAGAAATTCTTTCATCTTCTTCCATTTTCAGATGTTCATACCTGACTCAGAAGCTTTCAAGTTTTGCAATTTTGACTATGGAATCCCCTTCATTTAGTGTTTCCAAATGATCCCAAATAGATTTTGCAGTAGATCTATCTGATAACCCCATCATTTGTTGATCTGAGAATGTGCTCAAGAGTGCTTCTCTTGCTTTGCAATCATTTTCTTCATCTTTAGCTAAAGTAATAGGAGCAGGCTGACCAGCTATAACAGTAGTATAACCATTCTTAGTAACTTCCCAGATGTCTTTACCAATGCAATTCAGATGTGTCTCCATTCTGATTTTCCATATTCCATAGTTGGTTCCATCAAGTTTAGGACTATCCTTTTTGAAATAATTAGTAGACATTGGATCTCCTCAAGTAGTTAAACTTCTGCAAAAAGAGGACTAAGCTCTGATACCAATTTTAGGTCCCGGGAACAACTAAGAGGGGGGGTGAATCAGTTGTCTAATAAATTCAAACCAAAATCATATTAACCAACTTAATGCTTAGTACCGGTAAGATGGTTAATTATGTCGGTAAACAGTGTTAACAGAAAATTGCTATACCAGTAAGAATTAATGCATGAAACATAAACATGAAGTCATCCACAACACATGACACAAATATTTGTATGTGAAAACCCTGTAAGGGGAAAAACCATGGTGGGAAACCTTACCCACAATCAGATGTTACTACTACAGATAGTAAGTGTACAAAAGGGGTCTGCACATGCAGAAAGGGCCAACAGCCTAGAGCTCACTGCTCAAACACAAATTGGAGTCACACTGACTACAGTTGGATGGTTAAATCCAATGAGAATGTACTGCACAAAATAGCATCTTCATATGCTGGATTCAGTACCGGTGTAATGCTGATATACTTCTACAAAAACCTAACTTCACCTTCAAATGATGTCTTTGTGTATATCTCTGCTTGATCTCGCATATATCCTTCCTTAAATCTTTTTCGCATTCCCCACCTGATCTTACAAATAAAATCTTACATTTATACCATACCCTAAGACCAATTTTAGTAGGTTGGCTCTACAAGATATTACAATAAAACATTTTACAAATAATACAATATCCGATGCAATAACCGATTGAACATGTTGGCTTAATGCATTTACAACAATAATAAATCATCTCCATAGTGTGCCATACTGATCTGGAAAAGATAAACCTGCTGGTGTAACCCTAGATAACTTGGACCTATTTGTCGGTAAAAGCAAATATGCAAATAAGAATATTTCAATGATTATTACTTCAAAGAAAGGTGTCCACATGATGTCTTCGACATTACCAGGTGTCTTCCATGTCAATGCAGGTACCGGTGAACATTATATCCTGCCAGTTAACCATATACCGGTGACTGTTTGAACAGTTTACTGATTGCCAGTGAATGTTGTTGGATCTCCAAAGTAGGTGTATTCAGTAGGTGTTGACATCAATGACAAAACCATACCAAAATACCAACAGAATGTTGCATGTTAATTAATGTTAAGCAATGTTATGTGTCAATGAATGTTATGTGATATTAATGAATGAATGTTATATTTTATTAATGGTAGAAAGAATGAATGAATTCTAGATGTTAACAAGGAATTTAGAGTGATGTTAGGGGGGGGGAGGGGCCAAATGAGCTTCCACCTTCATGTGGTTGGCCCTATTAAGTAGAGAATATTAAACTATTCTCTAAACCAAGCGAAGCACAATAAGATAACACACTTTTCAATATTTCATTATGTTGCACATTTAATATTATTGAATATTAATTGCAGGGTCCAACAGAGCCAACACGAACAACAACACCACAAGTTGTTGGGTATAATGAACTTCCATATTGTCTTGTATGTACACTAACAATATGAGTTGCTTCTAGTGTTGATATCCATGGCGGGACTACAAAAGTTATGAATATGCCTCATCCTTGTAAGTTTTTTTATTACTTGACATTTTCTTTAGCATTTTGTTACTTCATGAATGAGATGTTTTCAGATCTCTATTCCATGAATGCCTCTCTCTTGTATGCTTCATGATTGATGTGTCTTAAACATGTCCAATTCTTGAGAATCTTTCTCATATATGCTTGTACCTTATGTGTATTTATGTATTACTTCATGGTTTACATGTATTATTCATGCCTTGCATGTATTCATATGTATGGTTTGTGCTTTACATAGCTCCCTCATGCCTTATGAGCATTACTTCATGCCTTGTAGTCTTCTCAAAATATTTCAAAATCATTCAACAAGAAAAAGAGTAGTAGAGGCTACATACCAAAATAAATTAGATCTCCCTTTTTATTTCTTCACTTTCTTCCCTATTTTCTTCCTTCCTTATGTATCACTTCCCTTTTTCTTTATTTTTCCTTGATATAACTAACCTTTTTTCCTTAATGTTTTTCATGAATCCAAAGACTCCTTTACACTCCCCACTTTACATCCTTGGCAACTACCTCCATACCTTCACTCAGTGTGAAGTAAATATTCTCTTCTATCATGGCCTTCATATCTCCTTCATATATCCTTTCAAATATTATATATATATATATATATATATCGACCTCATTCTAAGACTTTGAATCTGCTTTGCCCAGTTTTGCTTCACATTTCTCTTATGTGACAAAAAAATGTGAGGATTTAAGAGAAGCGTCAAATCATAATAGCCCTTAGCATTGGTTTAGAAAGAGTCTCATATTATGCCTCCTAGATTGCATGGCTCTGATCCTCATAACACTATTCATCTTTGTCCTCCTCACTGGATTGTTTGCACTCGTGATGACAGAATTGTGAAGATTATATTTCAACATTTTTTCATTTTTTTTTCTCGCTTCTGATTCAATGAGAATCGGTTAAGATATCCTTTCAATGAAATATTTTTGTCCACCTTTGCTCAATGAAAAGAAATGTATTGTCATGTATAAAAGAGAGGATGGATGGTGGGCACGTAGTCCCACAAAGAGATTTAATACAAATTATATTATGATGTACAGTCTAAAAAAGTCCACAATATATATTAAACTACCATATGAAATTGAAGAGTAGCAAGTCAATCTTTCCTATCCCTAGCCTATTGTGCCTTGTTACACAATATGAATAGAACCTTAGCCTCATTGATCATACTCACTACTTTTTATTTTAAAAATTTAAAATCAACATCCTCCTCATTTCTAATGTTGGTAAGGTTCAGTATTTTTAAAAGAGTATTAGATAAAATATTTGATGGAACAAAATTGACAAAGGAAAAGAATAACAACATTATATTTTAGATGTTAAATGTTTTTTAATATATATTTTCTATATGTTAATTAATATTTTGGGAGTAGTTAAGGATAAGGAGATCATTCTTCTATTTGATATTCTATCACCATCCTTATGTTATATTGTACTTTTGCTCTAGGAAAGGTTTTGATCTTTTAAGGTGACTCTTTATATGTCCTAAAATCGTATGAGCCTAATAGCTTCTACTCTTGTTGATAGTTTGGTGGCTCTAAACAATGGTTCCTTTGAATAAGCGTGATCCTTGTAATTTTGGCCTTCCATGATGTGAAAAGAGCTTATGTTATGAATAATGGTCCAGATGATTTATTTATTTCTTATTATGTTGAGTATGAGTAAATTTGGGGTTCCTAGGCTATGGTCACTATTTTCTACTAACTATTGTGATTTAGTGTGATTTTAGCATGGAATTCAAGTAATCAAGAGGGTGGAAACAATCTTCAAGTGTTAGGGGGTACGCGGCCTTGACCTAGGGATGGAAGTATTAGGAAAGTACAAGTGATTCATGTGTAGATCAATGTATCATTCACCTATTAATTCTTAGCAACATTCTCAAATAAACAAGCAAAGAGGTATGTTGAGTGCATAAATACATTTTATGTTGCCATGATATAAGTAAGATATCAAATATAATGTCTCATCAAGGTATTAAGTAAGATATCAAACATAATGGCTATGGTCTCGTCAAATATTAGATCTTCCTTGTGGATTTTTGAAAGCATAATGTCTCGTTGATTTCAATATCTTTATTGCAAGTACTCTTTTCAGCATGAAACTCCACTCATTGAGGTCTCTTACTAAATGCAAGTCAGTTATCCTATCAATGATGATACATTTTGCATGCATTTTATGGGGAAATCTTATTAATAGCTATGGTTGGGTTGTTCATTGTTTTGGGAAAATATATACAAGTAGATTGGGACATTAGAGTTATAAACACTGTAAAATGTGTTTAAGATCATTGTCCTAATTGTAAGAGTCAATCACCATTGTCCCAAGGCCACACCAACACTGTTGTGACACCAAGGTTTGTGCATACTAGTGTGAGGGACACTCTTAGGAAATTTCATTACCATTACATATCCACACCCGAGGTTTCCAAACACAACTTGTTTGAGTAGGTAGTATCACTGGTAAAATTGTGATTGTCACAATTGGTACCCTTAGGACAGTCATTAATATTTGGTATATGGCACTTTTTTATGGCTTCTAAATGCTTCTATGGGGTGTGCAGGGTTCCTGCACATCTCTTCCAACATTCCATCCAAGGCACTTCACTCTCACCTATCTTATATTCCACTTTATCTATGTTGTTATCCCAGATGTCTGATACATGATGAATATCAGACCAATCAATCAAATCTAGCATGTGTCTTGGAGGTTTTGGAGACCTGCAAGAAAGAGAAATGAAAATACATATTTACAAGATGCTTTCCAACAAGTGGTGTGATTTTTTAATGGTGAAAAGGTCAAAAATACATTTCTTTCCACTCATTGCAAACCCTGGTGAGAGTTTTGATAGTTTCTGGAAAAACAATGATATCTTCTTAAAATTTCAATGGATCTCAATGCTACAAAAGATGAAATGAAGTTAATTAACTTCTCTACCATATCCAATCAACTTCTAATGAAAATATGATGAATTTCGCAGTAAAAAATAATGAAAATCAGATTGAAATGTTTTTGTATGAACAAAAATTGCCAACTTCATTTAGTCAAACTTTCAAAATTCAACAAGACAAACTTGGGTGGTGTGACAAAGGCCTATTTATGCCCATCCAAGTGGGTTACAATCTCAAACCGCCAAAAACCAACCTCCCAACCAAATTTTAAAAAGTTGTCATGACAATAATGACAACTTTTTACAATTTTTACAATTTTTGCCCAATCAACCTCAAACTTTCCTAATTAGGTCCAAATACATCATAATGGCCTCAAATGGCCTTATTTACATGAAATAACAAAAAAAAAAAATCTCAAATTTTGACCATTTTGGCCAAACCTAGGTCCCTAGGGTTCTCCTGCACCATCAAACAATGTGAATTAGCAAAAACAAATGTGTTTTGGAAGTTTTAATGAGAGAAGCTATAAATATTTCTACCTCTCAATAAACAAAAAAATACCACAAAACTCATTATTGATAAGAAAGTGTTCAGTGATTCATAGAGTTCCCCCAAACCCTTCAACAAATAAATTTAACAATCTCGCCATTGGCCTATCCTCAAGTGACAAACATAACAGACAAGTTGAGAAACTATTCTATACTATGAAATCAAAATGCATGCCTTTTGCATTGGTGAGATGTGAAAGTGGGCTTGTAAAATGTTTTGCAAAACCATCTCATGTTTTCACCTTTATTTATTTTGTGAATTGGAGCTTAGTCTAGGAGGTTAGAAAAGTCATTTTGTAGGTTGTAGCAGTAATAAAGTGCTAGAGGAATTTAGAGAGAAGTATTCTTGTAACCCATTTGAAGGAATAACACAAGCATTATTCTCTTTGGTGTGGTCTTTTTCTCACAAAGGTTTCACCATGCCAAACACATTTTCTTGAAAGATTCTAAAGCCTTTTTAACAAACCCATCCTATGCTTATCTTGCAATCGTAACATTTCATGAGGTGACAACATCAATGAGTTTTAGGGGTGGGTACGTTGAGAGTGTCATCTAGTGTTAGTGTATCATTCAAGTCCATATTCAAAGATTTCAAACAAAAGAGAACTTTGGAGCCATCAGGTCCATATTCAAAGATTCCAAGTTTGAGATCCTTAATAATTCTCATTCTTCTCGAGGTTCCTAAGTAGCAGATTCATAATATCATATGTTGATTTATTATGATGGTTTTAGGACCATTGCTTCCTACGAGATGATTGAAATGATGTCAAATTTAGGTATATTATATTGATCTTGTTTTGATTATCAATATTATTATATGATGTCATGATGTAAATTGAGTGGGGTATTCATTACGGGATAACTAGTGATGGTTAAGGATCATGTTTTATAGATATGAGCATAATAATGTACTTTATATCACTTGAAAATTGTATGATTTAAGAGTCATTATTATCATGAGAGTTGTAAGAATCAAAATTGTGTTTATAACTCCTAGGAGATCACATAAGTGTGGTAGAGATAATCCATTGATGAAGCATATAGACTGGTTTTACTTTTATCACTATTTTACAATCAACATTTGTTTATGGGTTATAGAGGGACCTTTTGTTTTAGCTAGGTCATCATCTCTATTTCACCTAAGTGGTTGGTAGCCAATGAGAAAATTGTCTAGGGTAAAGGGACCCTAGAAAGGGTTAAATACCCACTCCTTTATATACCATCATGTTATATGGGTTTTAAATAGTTTCCAGAACTACGAAGTCTCTGCGCCTTCACATAGGAAAGGTCATATGTGATGAGCCCCCAAGACACTAGGTCTGGCCCTTAGGTTTTGCAATTCTAAGTTTGGTTTAGTCTCGCCACTCCTTCAAAATCTTATGTATTCTCTATTTATCTATGCCCTCTTGATTCAGTTGTGCTATCTTTTTGAAATGAATTTCTCTATCCTTTCTATCAAATCACTTTATCAATGTCTCGTTGAAATCTTCTAAGGTAGTGATTGAATCTTTCCCTTGGGCCATCATGCCATGATATCACCATTTGTGAGTCATCCCCTCAAGATGCAAGTTGGCAAACTTGATGGCCTCTTCTTCAAACTTAGGATTCAAAAGGAAACATGCATCCAATTTTTGCAACCAAGCTCTTGTTGAAGAGCTATCAAAAATAGTAAAGGTGGGAATGGTGATCTTTCCAAAGAAGTGTTGAATGTCCTTTTGGGGCTGCTCATCATATCTTCTCCTATGCCTATTCCTTGTCTTCATCTCATACTATTTTGTAAAGGAAGTGTCTCTTCATATGCCAAGACTTAGGGCATTGTATTTATCATGAAGTCATGTCATTTCATCTCCCTGATTGGTTTGCTCTTCTTCCATTGGTGTTGTCCCTTCATTTTGCAGAAAATTGGCTTTAAAGGCTTTTGTATTTGGATTAGCTAATTCCCTATCAACACCAGAGCTGCTCCCTTTGATCCCATTTTTAATAGGTTTACCAGTACTCAGTGGTTCATACAGTCCTCTTAGGAGTTGGACCATCTCAACCATGGTGCACCTCATATTAGCTTGAAATTAGTGCCCCTCATATTAGCTTGAAACCTATGACCCCTGTTGGTAGCTGATGGGGATAGAATACCATTCATTTTAAATATCAATGAGGTGTTCTTTACGTCTAGATAAGGAGAACCACTCCTGGATATGCTTTAGAGAGATGGTGTATGTATAGAGATAGTTGGTAGCCATATATATATATATATATATATATATTTGAATAGCACTCTTGGCTGCCCCAACAAAGGTATGCATAGATCGATGAGGACACCACCTAAAATAGATTGCAGACAACACCCGCCCTCCAACTTGATACACTAGTATTTGGGAGGATCTAGACTATCGGAAACACCTCCACTCCAGTAAGTTAGACTAAATTAAGTAAACACCCAGCTAATACCACCTGCCTTACCCTATTGCAGTCACAGTATGGAATAATCAAATTGATCGTTCGCTTACCCCCTCCTGCACTCATAGTACGAAATAATCAATTTTTTAATTTTTTTAAATAAATAGCCATCAAAATTCTGATGCCAACTAAACTTTACACCGATAGCCAAACTGTCAAACCAACAAAATTCTCATTGGTGCAAATTTTTTGGTAGCCTTTTGAATTCTGACGCCAACTAAACTTTGCACCAATGACCAAACCATCAGACCAACAACATTCTCGTTGGTGCAAAGTTTCTGGTAGCCATCAGAATAACAACGCCAACTAAATAAAAATGTGATGAGGATGTTGTATGTCCGACAACACTTCCTTATTGGAATTTCGTCGATGCATATCCACACTAGTACATTTGGGCCTCATTTCCGATGGCTAATTGTCGGAAGTCCGATGACACCACGTCGGACTTTCAACAAATGTAGCCATCAAAAACTCATCGCCGGTCTTCCCGACCATGCCATTTGCATTGGCAGTCCGACAATGTTATGAACTCTTCCGATGACTGCTATATTTGCTCCTCCAGTCAAAAATATTGTCGGATTATTCTCAGAATTTCGATGGCTGCTATGTTTGCTCCTCGACGATAGTTCGACAAGGAAGTGACATCGGACATACATCATCCTTGTCACATGTTTCTTTAGTTGTCATCAGAATTTCGACGGTATCAGATGTTGTGGGTCAGACATCTTTGTCGTCGGTGCATGAAAGCATTGAATGAGTTCTACTTTTTAAAATTGCATAAAACATTTTTATTTTATTTGATTCAGTGTTATTTGCAAAAAACTATTATCAATGATGTTTCCTTTCTCCAAGAATTATCTAGGATCTTTCCGTCAAATAATATGTAACATCTAATGACTAAATATTTTCTTTACAAATGCTTATTTTATTTAATTATCATCTGAGTGTGAATTATAATTTATATCTGTGCGGAAGTAGAAGATACAAGTTGAAGACTCGTGTGCAAGTAAATTTTGTAAAAGAAAGCAGGTAGGCATTATCTTGAATGACATGGAAACAAGCTCATCGGCTGCCTAGAAGAGAGCAATTGGAGAAAAACAGAGTAAAGTGTTAAAGGGTGATAAATACATAGAGAGTATGAAATACAAACAAACAATGTCTCGAGTGTGTGATGTGACGTCTCTAATTTTTGTTTGGAGGGACTAACTAGTTTTGGAGTTCCTGGGAAACCTATTGGGCCAGGCTTGGAGGAAATCAATGTGTTCATGCAAGGACCACCTTTTTTTCTATTATGAGAATGATTATTTTGCACCAAAGGATATTTGGAAGGAAATATCCAAAAATTTCTATAGTGTGGAATCAGAGTTGGTGGACTCAAAGTACTTTTTAGCTTCCAGAAGACCAAGAGGTTATATACACAATCTCCCAATAGAAGGGATATTTCAAGCATTACCTCTCCCGCCATGACTATTCAGAAAGCACTTCCTGAGACAAAGGACTATTGGCCTCCATGGGATCAAAGGAAAAAACTGAAGCATAGACTCTAGATGATGTGGTGGTGTCCTTCATGAAGAACTCTGCACTATAATTGAAAATTCATTAGGGAAACTGCAAGATAGTGAACAAAAATACATTCTTAAAAAGTGTGAAGAATGGAACTTGGTTTGGGTGGGGCCAGGTTAGGTGTCTCCTCTAGAGGTTGATGAGATAGAAATCATATTAGGATTTGAAAAAGATAACACTCTTGGAACTTCATGTGTGACTGATCAATTACGTTATTTGGGTAATGCATTCCAAATAGATACATTTGCATACCATTTATCTTTCTTGAAAGACTTTTATCTTGATGGCATTAAATTAAAGTTCTTTCTCTATTTTCTGGTGATCTTTGGAGCAAAGGTTTCTTTGCATCGACCTGGGATACATTTAACTTGTGTTGTATCTGCGGAAATATGTACCCTAGGTCAATGCAATGCAACCTCTTATCCACCAATACCAGATAATAGAGAAAGTACTTTAATTTAATGTCATTGGGATAAAATGCTTTCAAGACATATAAGTGGTATGCAACTGTATCTATTTGGAATGCACTACCCAAACAGTGCAATCGATTAGTCGCACACGAAGTTCCACGAGTGTGATCTTTTTCAAATCCTAATATAATTTCTATCTTGTCAACCTCTAGAGGATCCACCTGACCTATCCCCACTGAAACCAAGTTCCATTCTTTGCACTTTTCAAGAATGTATTTATGTTCACTATCTTGCAGTTTCCCTCATTAATTTTCAATTATAGTACAGAGTTCTTCATGAAGGACACTACCACATCGTCTAGAATCTATGCAATTCAATTTTTTTCTTTGATCCCATGGAGGCCATCCTTTGTCTGAGGAAGTGCTTCCTCAATAGTCATGGGGGGGAGAGGTAATGCTTGAAATTGCCCTTCTATTGGGAGATTGTGTACATAACCTCTTGGTCTTCTGGAAGCCAAAAAGTACTTTGAATCCACCAACTTTGGTTCCACACTATAGAAATTTTTGGATATTGTCTTCCAAATATCCTTCAGTGCAAAAGAATCATTCTCATAATAGAAAAAAGGTGGCCTTTGTGTGAACACATTGATTTCCTCCAAGCGTGGCCCAATAGGTTTCATAGGAATTCCAAAACCAATTAGTCCCTCTAGACATAAATTAGAGACGTCACATCACACACTCTAGACATTGTTTGTTTGTATTGAACACTCTCTATGTATTTATAACCCTTTAACACTTTCCTCTTCTTTTCTCCAATTGCTCTCTTCTAGGCAGCTAATGAGCTTGTTTCCATGTCATTCAAGATAATGTCTGCTTGCTTTCTTTTATGAAATTTACTTGCACATGAGTCTTCAGCTTGTATCTTATGCTTCTGCATAGATATAAATTATAATTCACACTTAGATGATAATTAATTAAAATCAGCATTTTCAAAGAAAATATTTAGTCATTGGATATTACATATTATCTGATAGAAATATCCTAGATCCAATTCTTGGAGAAAGGAAACATCATTGACAATCTTTTTTTCAAATAACACTGAACCAAATAAATTAAAAATGTATCATGTAATTTTTAAAAGTAGAACTCATGAAATGCTTTCATGCATCGGTGACCAAGCCGTCTGACCCACAACATTATCCATAATAGAACAAATCACCATATTAGGCTATTATAAAGTATCTATACAAAAATATTAAAGAACATTAAATTACCATTACAAACCCATAAACCATTAAATAGTGAAAATAGATATAAATTTGTAAATGTCTCCCTACAAACACCACAACCATAACCAAAACAAAAAAAATTCTTACCCACAAAAACTATGTAGCTTGCATGGAAGGGGGCATGATGCCCTTGTGAACGAACTTGAGTTGATACCAAGAGGTCTTCCAATCTTCTTATGTAGAGGCCAAAATATTGTATTGACTTTAAATATTCAAAAGATGTCCTCTGCCTCCCTACAGTTATCTGAAACCTTCACCACCAAATCAAGCTTCTAAGAGTCTTCAAACAATCTCACCATGCTGATGAGTTGCATGTCTACAACATCTCTCAAATGATCGAACCATTTCTTAATTTTGTTCTTCTGATTAGTCAATGGATTTAGTTGCATGTACAAGTTTTCTATTTGAAGCCTTATGTTTCCTTCTGCATCATTCTTCATATCTATAGTATTGGATAGTTGTACAATTTGTGATGCTATAATATTATTGTGACCCTTAATATTTAGGCCATTGCTTTTAAAACATGTATGCCGCCACTACATCCTTTACACTTCTCTAAAAAAAAATTCATGCTTTCTTGTAGTTGGATATGTGTTGTTGCACATCTAATTACCAAAACTTCTAGTCTTTTCTCTTCCAGCTTCTTCTCTGCATCGTTCAAAACTTTGGCTTCCAATTTGAAAGTGTGTTCCTTAAATCAATTAAGCATCAATTGTATATTTTTTTGCACTTGACAAAGACTCATCTAAAAATACTTCTAGAAGTCCTTCATGAAGGACTTTCATTGCATCATTAATAAGTTATGAGCCCTATATTTGAGCCTTAATAAAATTCTTGTGAGTAGAATGGCGAAGTATATCACCCAAACAAATCATATGCAAGTGAGACAATCACTTAAGGTCCATCTAATTTTGAGACATTGATGCCCACTTTAGCATGTCCCATCCTAAATATCCCCTAGGCATGTTTTGCTTCGTGCCCAGTTTAATTCTACTCACATCATCTTGAAATCTGCATTTTCAACTCCTTCCTCAACCTCTGTTCAATTTTAAGTCCTCATTGACAAGACTAGGACACCTTAAGTGCCCTGGTACTCGTGATTGGGACCCAAAATATGACCCCTCATTTCTTGCCTCATGTGTGAGAGAAAAAAATTAGCTTCATGTCAGTCGGCTCCAAAAATTCAAACACTTTATGTATGATTAGGTATAAAAGAAAGGGTCTATGTACAATTCAAGTGATCTCTTAATTATAAAATCAATTCAATTCCAAGTGAACAAGCAATCAAGCATTCATCAAGCATTGAAGGAGAATTCAAGTTAAAGCACAACATTCATGATCAACAGTCTGCGTGACATCCTAAAACCTTGTGTGAGGATTCAAGAAAGATTCATCAAGGTATCATGTTCAATTTTAAGAATTTTTAGATTAGATCTATCATTTCCCTCAAAAGGAAAACATTATACTTCAAGGTTAATTCACAACCTGAGGTTTGACCTAGGAAATCCCCCATCAACAAACCTGTTTTTGTCATTTTGTGTGTAGGAAATTGATTCAGGAGTTAGTTGTAAAGAATTTGGCAAAGTAAATGATGACAATCAAACTCAAATTTTGATCGCATGAAAAGAAGAAGAAGACTAGGCCAATTCACCCCTCCTAGTCCCAAGAATTTTTGATAACCTTTTGATAGTAGATTCTGTGTACTATCCTAATCCAAAAAGAATTCATTTTTTCTACATCCGACAGGTGGAGGATTTGGTCGGTCCACACCTCCTAGTCCCAACAATTCTACTTGAGCACTCTATCACAGGATAAGAGATGTGACTTCTAGGTCTACTAAGGAGATGCTTACTGTTAGTCATATGATAAGAGAAAAGAGAAGAAACATGAATACTACTAGCTAACAAGTTGTTTAATGTTGGGTGATTCATGCTACATCATGGATTTCATTGTCTAGCAAGTTGTTTTATGCTAGGTGATCCATTATAGAGAAGATTAACAAACAAAACCATTTGTTTGCAAGGCAATCCAAAAACTCTACTACAAAAAGGTTGTTGTTGTGACACAAAACACAAACAAAAATAACAACCAACACTTACAAAGGTGTAAATAGAAACAATGATCACATTGGCATTAATCTATGCTATTCCAAGTAACGAATCTCTAAAAAAAATAACCATGCCCTAGGGGGCGCTATGTAACACAACAATTCTAGTTTGAGGATATAACATAAATGAATTAACACGAGAAAAAAGGAGAGCTCATATGCCTCCCCTTAAGATGTCAACATACCTCTATGTTGATATCTTAAGGTAGATAGTGATCAAGGATAAGCACCTTCAACACCAAGAAGATACCCTTATTAACATACATGCATTCCAAGCTAGGAAGAAAGATCCTTGTACATGCCTCATTTCTATAAGAAAGGAAGAGATAGTTGTAAAAGAGATATTTTTAAACAAGTGTAAAGGGATCATTTTAAAGAGGGAGGAAGAGATATTTAACTAAAGATGTCTACCTCCAAAAATAGAGGAGATATTTAATAAAGATATCATCTTTTAAATTAAGAAATGGGCAGGAGATTAAGAATACAAACCTTCCATATTGCTAGGAAATGGTATCTTGATGAAGGATTGCACACTTTCTATCACTAAGGAGAGATCATTCATAAAATACATATTGTTTCAATAAAGAAAGAGGTCTTAATCAAGGAACACACACATCCAAGCAAGGAGAGAATTTGGATTGAGGATAATTCTATGCAAGAAAGGATATCAAGTTATAAAAGATAAAAATTAACAAAGGTAAAGTGGATCCTTAAAAAAGAGGAACAATTGACAACTATTATTCTTGCTCCACAATGTAGAGACAAGAAGAACTAGGCTATTGCATTACCTCCTTCAAAATATGAATCATCAACATAGGAAGAACCAACCTTATCAATAGGACCAAAATCTGAAAAATAGTACAACCAAGATGCATGATCAACCACCCCAGTCGCAATGATAGCTCCACTCTCCAAGTCTCTAATGATAACTGAATCAGGTGTGAACTCCATAGTTTTCCTAGTTGCCCCATGTGTGATTATGTGTCAAGTGGGGTACACACAACACATCATTGAAGGAGTTATCCCCAATGGAAATAGATCCTTTCACAATCACATCCATGTATGTATGATTGCCCATCAAAATCTACAGCATGTGGCAAGGCTCAAATGTAGAAAACATAGACTATGAAGATGCCATATGATGAGAAGCCCCTCAATCTAGAAGCCATCTCCCTGAATCATGACTTGTAGTAGCACAAAGAGCTTGTCCCTTTCCTTTATCTATCCCAAAAGAGTGATCCTTTCCTTTATCATTGGAAGAAGAAGTCGATGTAGACATTCTAGAAGGTAGGTTGATTCTATTCTTCTCAATAAGATTCTTCAACTCATCAATATCCTTCTTATAACAATGATGCTCATCATGTCTCGACTTCTTGCAATATCCACAAAAAACATTGTCCTTATATGATTTCCTCTTAGGTGAGAATGGTGAATCACCTTGTTCTGGAGAGGAAGATTGTGCTCCATCTTGTTGTGGTTTAGACTTAGGTTTCTTTTGATTCTTGCCTTTTCCTTGATTACTTTGATTCCCTTTATTAGCCACCAAAGCTTGTGACTTTGAAGATTTGAGAATCTCCATCATGGTCAACTTAGATTGCTCAAGTATCAACATCTCCGTGAATGAATCAAATGAGCGAGAAGTGTATGAGGAACCTTGGGATAACCTATGGGTGTGAAAGCTAGATAAAAAGGCTGCATACTCTGAAGGAAGCTTGTCCAACAAGTTATAAACCAATTGAGCATCCTTTTTGTTAATTCCACAGTCCTTTAGCTTTGCTCTTAGCTCAGTTGCTTTTGTGACATAATCTTGGATTGTATAAAAATCCTTGGGATCCAAAGTTGTGAGTTCACTATCAAGCTTGTAGCCCTTAATCTCATCAACTTGATCATACAAATTCTTAAAAATATCCCAAGCCTCTTTAATTGTTGTACACTTATCAATGTGAAAAATGAGGTCATCTGATACTTACTTTCTAAGAGTTCCAAGTGCCATAGCATTCTTAGTAAGCCATTCAATTTGAGCATTAGGATCAACCTTAGGATCAAATGGTGTTGTAATAGTTTCATTTACATAATGAATGAGACCTTTTTCTATTAGTTTACTCCATGCCTTAATTTTCCATGATGCATAATTATGAGGAGTTAAAAGTGGAAATTTAGGAGAACCCATAGCACCAAAATGAAAAAAAAACAAGATAGAGAGAGGCACAATCACACAAGATACCCCCCCAAAATACTCAATCAAGAAATCCCCCCAAAATGGTGATTTTGGCACTTTATACTTAGTGCGTATACAATGGGCCACTTGCAAAACAAGGTAAAGTGGACTTCTGATTTCAATTTACAACTTCTGAAAATGAGGTCTAAGAGACTTCAACAAATACTGCTAGTGATCTAAACTAAGATCCAAGCAAAATGCAAGTACCAAATATGCCAAAAATGGCCAAATACTAAAAGTACAATTTCTACTTAAAATCATTGCAAACAAATGGCAGATTATGAAAGTAGATGAAAAAATATGCACTTTAAAAAAAAATGGCACCTAAAAAGGAGTCCATATGAGCCCAAATGAAGCCTCCAAAGTTGTAAAAACCAAGATATCACGATTTCTAAAAAACCTGTATCCGAAAATCAAAAAAACCCTGTACCACTATATAGATCATGAAATTCTACCCAAAACAAAAAAAATTGCTCAGAAAAACAAGTCCGGATGAGTGAGACATCACGATTTGAAAATTGCCTGCAAAATTATAATTTCTGGAAAATTTCTGCCGCAGCGTCAAACTTCAAATGCCTCTAGATTTGGCCTCTGAAGTCTGATTTGGATGAAACAAAAGGAAAAAATGACTTTCTTGCAACTCCTCAATCCAATGGTGACCTCATATTTAAACCATAAAGCTTCAATAACAACCTGCAATAGAAAGCTCCAAAATGCTAACCTCAAATAGCATCAAATTTCTCTCAATTAGAAAACCAATAACACTCTAATGGCTCTAATACCATGTGAGACATGGACCAGCTCTGATGCCATGTGAGATTTTGCCAAGATCAAGAGGCAATGGAAAGCACATCTAAGAGAGACAAAATATATGATGGAGATAAACTGTATTCTATCAAGATGAAATACTGATCAACTGGATCATCAATCGATCATTACATACAATGAATATGAGCTTGCTTATATAGGCAAGGCTATATGGATATGTGAGCACACAAACATGACATGTGGCTCAATAAGAAAAAATGGTAGGTAGGAAATAGGTGTGGGTAGGTAAGAGAAACAATATAATATTCCACATGAGGTGGATCACCTACTAAATGTGGAGTGTAACAACAAGATCACACCATAAAAGGTGGAAATTCTCCTACACACACTATCCCAATGTGGCACAAACACCCAAGTGTCTCATACCCAAACTACTATGTAATGCATTTCCTAAGTAAACTTAAGTAAGGTGTAATAATATCCAAGATGAATAATTATTTACACCAACACCTCCCAAGTATGATTTCATATGAAATCATAGTACCATGAATGACAATGAGCCCCTAATAGGTAATTAAGCTATCAATGTCATATAGAAAGATAAAAACATAATAGGTTATTGTTATCAATAAAGCCTTGCACCCTCTGCTAAAGTTGTGAACTTCAGCTGCCTATTGAAACATGGGAACACTTCAAGGTTCCGGGTAACTTGAAAACTGAAGTGGACCTCCAGAGTAAGCTGGTTCTTTTCGATTTCTTCACCTAAACTAACAATTTATTCAAGGAAAAGAGTGAGGAGGAAGACATATGAAATTAAAATTTAACCCTAAGGTGATGCACCAAAATGATAATCTGAGATTCACAACAAATGACACACAATAAAGCCAGCAATGAAAGACTCTCTTACACAACCCAATAATTATAATCTTTGCATCAACAATTCATAAGAAAGTTAAAATTTACAATCTTAAGAGGAAAAAAGGCTCTTTCTCACAACCTAAGACTACTATTTCAGACACAATGCTTATAACCTGCAAAATTATACTTCTGCATAAGATCCCCACATAAAAACATAGTTTTAAGGACAAAGAATATCACAAAAATCCTGTACTAACATTAAGGACACAATACCAGAAGAAAATGGGAAGGTATGAACTGATTATTACTGCAAAAAGGTGTTACAATGCTATCAAACTCTCTGAAACTGAGTTACAAACTCCTTCCTTTCTACAGAGAGAACTCCAAAAATTACAGTTTGCAAGAAGCAAAAGGTAAGAACCCTTGAAATAATGAAGTCTTGCAGTATATATGCTTTTCCAAAGGTAGTCAAAAGGACTCCACCTCCTCTTTTTTGGGTCGAGCAGACTCAAAAAACCCACCTTTTAGGGCCCCAAACATGTCTGAAAGGGAATGCACTTGAGCAAAAAGTCAAGCCACCCCATGTCTTCCCTTAAAAACCCTTAACTGCACAATAAATGACCCTCAAATATCTCTGGTCAGACCTGCAGACCCTCATAAATGTAAAAAATATCCCCTTGACTTCTAATAAATGAAAATAAGATAAATATCTCATAAAGTGATTTATAACCTATCACTTTATTAAATATTTGTATTATTTCATTTTTACATTTTAAGTCAATATTAATAAATCCAAATAATAAACTATTCAATAAAGTGAGTATTAATTAAATCACTTTAATAGATAATTTTATTATTTCATTTAATAATAACCTATGAAAAATATTTAATAAGTTATTTTTATGTATCACTTAATTAACATTAATTAGATGCTAATGTTTATTTAGTGGTAAATAAAAATCACTTATTAAATATTTTCTACATTATAAAAGTTATCAAGTGATAAAAAAGAAAATCACTTAATAAATATTTCCTATCATTATGAGAGTATCAAGTGATAAAAACACCCCCAAGGCTTTCATGGGGAAATAGAGAGGAAATAGAAAAATAAAATAGAAGGCAAAAAGCCTTAGACTATTTGATGGATATTTTAGGGAAAGAGAATCCTAAAATGCTTCATTTCTTCCTCATTTGATATTTTTTATTAGCTGGAAACTTCTGCCTGGGCACCGCCATGGGGTTTGGAAGAATTTGCACCATTTTGTCGATTCACTGAGTATTTGGCATGAGATTTTCCTGTGAAAAATGCATGGTAAGCTATAGAAAAGAAATCCAACCTCCATTTTTTTGATTTCAAGGCAAATTTGGGCCTACATAGCTGCTGCTTTGACTGATTCTTTCCATATTTTGTCTCTTTTGCTCTTATATCTGCTTTTTGGCTACCATGTCATGGTTTTCTGGAAAAATTCGAAGGTTTCTGAAAGAAATTGCAGGCCGTCAAAAACCATTCACATTTTGCAAGTTAGAAAGGGCATTTTCTGGAAATGCCTTGCAAAGTTTTACACCATTAATGGCCGCTTCAGGTGCACATTCTTCTATGCACAAAACAATTCAATTTTTTAAAAGCATTTTGTTTGAAAGAAAAATACTGTGAAAAAAAATGCTACTTGTTGTGATTATATTTCTATCCGAACTTCATGATGCCTTGACTGCGGTTTTACTATAACATTACTTCAGTATTCTCTTTTTTCCTTTCTGCTGCTTTAGATTGCTACAACCACCATTCATTTCACTGTGACTGTCTTTCAATAGAAAATAACTACGATCTCCAGGCTACAATTGAAGTCTGCCCTTTGGGGATGAATACCCATGACCGTAATTGAAGTTTAGAAGCATTTGTATGACTGTATTTTTGTATGATGCACTCCTCCATTTTGTAATACTGACCCTACATTGGCTGTAAATTTTTTATTCCCTAGCATGCTTAGCTATCTTTGTCCTTTTATGTATTGAGTCCAAGTTTATAACATATAGTGACAGTGACTTGAAAAATAACTCAGAAATTTGTGTATTAACTGCTCTTTTCATTGCCAATCAGCCCCCATGACTGCTCCTAAGATTAACTTTATATTTCCTCTTGTATAAAACAGTTGGAAACTAATCATTTTTCAGTATCTTTTACTATACTTCTTTGTGTTCAACATGGATCTTTGCCATAAAGATGAATGAATTGCTCTCTGATAAAAACTGATGGTACTGTCAAATGCAATCACCTTACTATAGCATGATTGAAACTCCAATGTCAACCCCCTGTTGCTAAAATAACTATCTTTGCTCAGTATGCATATTTGGAATAAGGCATTATTTCATTTGATTCCATATTTTGTAACGTATACCAGCCTAATTAGCTCGCCCCCTTATAGTTATTTGCTAACCTGTGGCATGTTCGGCTCAACCCTTATGAGAGCCTCATTTTACCCCACATGCTAAAAAAGAACATGATCATGTCTATAGCTGCACATAAAGCAAACATGTTAGAAATAATATGCCCATGTATGATGATTTCTCTTGATTCTCTTGGACACCTAAAATATGCATCTCTTTTGACAGTGCACATCAAGACTGATTTATACATGTATAAGTGAATGCTCATGTATAGTGTATGACCTTTCATTGCTTAGAACATAGTTTGAACCTATTGCCTATTGGATCATGCAGGAAACAGGAGCATTGAAGACCTGGGAAGCAAGGAGGAGCAAGACAACACCAGCAGATTTATGGATCAGCCAACAAGCACCAGTCATTCAGGCAATGACTGGTCACCCTCTAGACATGCATTTTTAGTATTTACTCATTCATGTATAATTTAGCTTTCATGTGCATCATGCATATTGAATGAACATGGTCAGTCTCATGACTTATTGTGTGAGACATGCATTTTATCATTTTAATACAGATCACATTCTTTCTGAAAGACTTGCCTATTCTTTCTATGCTTCGTACATTTATATCAATGAAATGCTTTTACTTTGCAATCATTGCTTTCTGCATTCTTTCAAGGTTATTTCATTTGCAATGAAATGCAACATAGAGAGGCCATTAAATACCACTTGCTCAAAAACTTAGTGGCTCTACCTGATTGAGCCTGTAGGTGAAAATCTGGTAACAGTTATAAATGTCATTTAGAAGGGATATGATGAGTGTATAACTCATTGTCACCTATTATTTAAATGTTACTAGAACTACAATAAGTTGTTGAATTTTAATCTCCAAATCATGACATTCATTAGTGGAATAGTTGATGATGCTTGAAAAAAGGATTGTCCTAATTTTTTTTATGGTTTTTTCTTCAATTTTTCAAGGGGAGAGTAATAAAGTTGGCTCTAAGAAACTCATACAAAATTATCTCTTGTTGTGATTAAAAGTTGTTGGAAAATTCATAGATATATTAGACAATGGGGGAGGGGATGTCAACAAAGGAGGAGGATAGAAACCTAAATCTTCAAAAAAAAAATGTAATGTATATTTCTCATGAACCTACACACTTCATTGCACACATCCTAAATCATGTCCATTGCATCCATGTGTATAATTAAATGTGGTATTTAAATCATGTCTAGAGGAGTGTGTTCATTCATATTTTCAAAGTTTAAAGATCCTCAACCATCATCAAGACATGTGTTGGAAGAAGAGGTTGGATTAGATTTACAAGAAGCTTGAATAATTGACACATACAACTCCCTTGAGACTTCATATTTGGATAGAGGGACCTTATATCAAATTAAGGAAGGGATGAGAGTGATATATGTATTAGTGTAATTATTATACTTTATGAATATTTATCCTTAGTATAATATTGGAAATAGTACTTGTACTAATTAGGGAGTCATAATTAGGATATTATTCTCCCATTTTTAGTTGTTGATATCATTATTTAAGATACAAATGATTTTCATCATTTATTTTCTTTATGTGGAATATATATCTAATGTAATTATTTATATTTTTAATAAGAAAATAAATTTATTGTAGTAATCATGTGGTTTTTTAATTTTATCTCTTGTCTAAGAGAAAGTATTGAAGATCATAACTCTAACATGGCTTTATTTTGGATGAGTTATGTTGGTGTTTACATCGCCAGACTTGCGCATATCTTAATCAAGTTCTTCAGACCTCTTCTTTCATTGTAATTTTGAGATATATGCTTCAGTTAGTGACTGTCTAATGTCTTCAGAAAATCAGTAGCATATCTCTTAGTAGTCATCCTATGTAAAGATCCTATGATTGTATTGGAACTGGTTTATAATAAGATTTGAATGGGCTTGTAGCTTGTAATATGCTTTCAAAGGTTGCATGACATGTTTGACGAAATGTCAATAATCTAGTGAAGTCTGATTTTGATACATTATTTTGACGGTCCATGTAATTTTACATTAGCTACCTATAACATGTATTTATGACTGTCAATGAGGTATTTGTTTGATTTAGGTATGAAATAAGAGGAATTTGAGGTTACATCATCATACGCCCATTTTTTGAGGACTCTTGCCAATTGTTTGACATAATGTCAGCAAGCTAAACATTTTGATTTTGAGTCTAATTTAGTGTTAGATCATCATAATTTGATTGTATATGCATTCTTGGCTATCATTATTTCACTTGCAATCAATTATAGTTGTACATTTATGAGAAATATGTGATGGTTCACCTCTATACCAAACTAAAAACTTCCGAGACAACAGTCTGCATAACACGCAACAGTAGCAAACAATATAACATGCAAATTTGATAGCGAATATTCCTTGTTTTTCAGTCATCATTGGACAAGGGATATTAAACAATCATACTAAATAGATGTCAAACCCCATAATTCATATAGAGAACAACAAATTTGGACTCAAGAGCTTCTAGAGTAATTTTTGAGGTAAAATGAATCTATGAACAATAGTTTAAACATGAATAGTATTTATTTACACTATGAATATTATTTGATGTTGTGATTAATGTCTTAGGCATGGACAATGTTTTAGGTGTGAATAATGTTTTCAAGTATGAATAGGTTTTTTTGGTAATGAAGATTTTCTAGGGGCTATGAATAATGTTTTAAGCCTTTGTAGTTTATTCAGGCTTTTTTTGCTTGCCCAAAGGAATAGTTTCACGAAAATAGACATCTGTTGGGAATATGATATCCAAATTTTAAAAAATAAATAGACATTGGAATGTTGATTCTGTGATATAAAACATCTTTAAAACATGTACCCTGGCAATTGCAGCTACAACATGTGACAAAATTCCTCTATTATTTATCCTATGATAGATGTTCATACCTTGTTCCAAAACTTCCAATTTCTATGAGGCAGTCTGTCAAACAGTCAGCATGCCATTTCAAAGCTCCCATTTTTGCACAGGCTAGGGGATGTTGATAGAGCTTTACACCTACGCCCAGGCCAATGGAGAATCAGAAACATCACTATCTGCAAGTACAAAATAGATGGGTGACTGATACTAATGAATGAAAGAAGGGGAATGAAGCCTATTCGTCTTTAGCCCCCTAGAGCATGCCCTATTCCATGAGCTGATATTGCTCCCATTTTTGCATAGGCTGGAGGATATTGACAGAGCTCTAGACTTGCCCTATTCCATGAGCCGACATTGCTCCCATTTTTGCAAACCCTATTCCATGAGCCGACAATGCTTGGAGCTGGGATTAATTGATCAAAACAGTTCACATGCCTCATCCAAAACCTGGAGTATGCTTACTTTGGGTGGGAGTACGTTGCTAGGGCAGATACGTGAGAATGGGAAGAGGCCATGAAAATGATTTAAAATGTCTTGGTCTTTTTTTTTTTTTTTTAAGTAATGCCCGCGATCATCGGAATTTCCACGAATGCGGGCACTTTTTGTAAAAAAGCACAAATTTCATTGCCAATTCCTTCTTTGTTGAAAACAGATATTTAATTATCATTGGAATTCTGATGAATCCGGGTAATTTTTCAAAAAAAATTAAAATTTGTTCACAATATACCTTCTCCATTGGAAAACTCCATCAGAATTTTAGGCCAAATGTATTAGTGTCATGGGCACGACGTCCATCCGATGACATTTTTAATGGGAGGAGAAATCATGGCCACCGTTGGAAGAGTTCATGAAGTCGTCGGATTTCTGATGTTAAATGGCATTGTTGGGAAGTCCGATGACGAATTTTCAAAGACTTCATTTGTCAGCAGTCCGACAAAAAGCAATCAAAACTCTGATTAGGTTGTCGGAAATTAGCCCCAAATGTACTAGTGTAGGGCTAATGACATACCAGGGATACAACCACTTATATCAAGTTGAATTGCTTCTCCCCCCTGGACCATAGGTGATGACCTAGATGTTGATGGCTCGGATGGCCATGTAAGTGCAGGGAAGGAAACCTTTATTTGTCCCTGCTCAAAGAGTTGCAGTCTCGTTTGTAACTCCAAATACCTTTTTTGAGATGCATTGTAATCATTGAAAAGCTTATCAAACTTTCCTATCAGCTCTGCTTTTTCCAAAGCTTCTCTTTTTGCACTCTTATGTGCCAATTTAGCAACATCAACATTTAACTTTGTAGCCTCTCCACTTGATGTGTTAGATGCTCTTTTTATAATAAGGCTTCCCCTCAAATTGGGGTTCAAGTCACTAATGTTAGGCTTTCTAGGTCCTTCCTCTAGTGCCTATATTGCCAAGGTTGCATAATCATCCACAAAATCTAATCCTTTTAATGCCAAACTTGTTTCTTCTTTTTAATTGAAATGTTGACCCTTTGAATTCTTGATTGCATCAAAAGCCACTGCATTTACTATGGCCCATTCTGGTAAGATTCGGACTCCATCGTGACTTATAATCTTCCTACCTTCATCAACAATGACTTCATTAAATTATTCCATCATCTCATTCTTTACTTCTTCTTGGTTCTCTTGATCTGATCTATCTGGCCTTTAGGCCTTCTTCTAAGTAATTCTTCCTTTATACTCCTCAATCTTCATCTTCCATACTAGTTGTAGAAAGGCTGGACTCCTCACAAAAGTATCATCTTCTAGGAGCTTATCACACACCTCCTTTCTTGCATCTTTAAAAGCTTTACCCTGCTTATCCAAAGGAGTGAGATCCACCTCGAGATTAGGGGGCAAAGGAGGAACACCGAGATACATTTCTGCACTTGTTGATATGAACATATCTTCCTCCATTTGTTCTTCATCCTGCCTTACATGTGAAAAGGATACAAGTGATGGTGAAGGACTTTTCTCCAAGTCTTCAAGATCAATGATCTTGATTCCTTGAAAAGGCTTAACTTGTAATTTAGGGGAACCCCTCATGATCACTATGTCTAGCTATACTCACCCTAAAATGGTATGGAGCAAACAAATTATCAAAATGTTCATATCCTCCCTTCAAAATTATAAAATAAAGGATGATAGTGTAATCTAGGAAAATTGTTCCTTTACCCCTTCCTTTTAAATCCTTATCTTGAATGCATCCTATTTTCTACATTACCTCATCAAAACCCATTCTTAGAGGAACCTTGAAAGGCATTACATGTGGTTGTCTGGAAAAACCATAGATTCTGATAAAAGTACTTACAGGATAAGGGATAAAATCCCCCCAATTATGCTCAATACTGACAAGTGGTAGCCTCTCTTTGGGTCTTACAAAATCTTGTAATTATTTGGGAATTCTTGGAGGATTTACTCTCAACCTTTGCCTCAACTTAGAAGCAAAACTAGTATCAAATCTTACAAAGATGGCCTCTTGTCTATTCCAAGACATATTTGTGCTCCAAAGTTGCACTAGAATCTCCTAGTTATCAATTGTCCTTTTGAGGTTAATGGTACCCTCAAAGTAATCTGTATTCCTAAATAGGAACATATACATGAGTAAGGAATACTAGAAGAATTTAGCACTAGTCACTTCATTCTTAATATCATGTAATCCCTCATGAATCATTTCTTCAAGGTAAGGGGCAAAGTCAAAAACCACTATATAATATGATGTTTTATTTGCATGGCCATGTACATAAAATCAGGTGGCATCATTGTAACTGGATTAAAACCCAGTATCTGACACAGAGAAAAGAAGGTATCCTGAAATTAGGGAGCAAAAGCACCAATTGGGAATGGCTCCTCCGAGCTAGGGCTGATATGGTATGTTGTACTCCTTGCTCTAGCCAAATGCATTGGAAGGAAATTATTTATAATCAATTCCCTCATCTTATAGTACTTTGTCTTTTTCTCATTCAAATATATCTGCACCAGGTTCACAGATGGTTCATACAGGTTAAAAACCTCCTAGAATTCTTCCCTTCTAATAGTCAATAAAATCTCTCCTTCATTTCCCCTAATAACCCTTGAGACAGGGTCATATCTATTTACAACAGCTTTGAGTAGGTCAACATCCATGAAGACACTTGACACTACTAACTTACCCAAATCATACTATTAGTGACTAGATAATAGGGAATGCAAGTTCCTCTATGCATACCATAGTTTGAACATTTCTAGTGCAATCATTGGTATACTAACATCCACCAAGCGGAATGATTTATCAGTTTACCCTTCCCCTAGGGTTTTTCCACTCACAAATCTCTACCCTTGTTGTCTATCGTTTGTTGGGGGCTTTAATTGATCCAAGAAATCATCATATAGATTTCTTTTCATATAATCAATTTGTCCTAAATGTTTTTGTGAGGGGGCCATCTTTTGAAACTACGGTGTTACACTATAACTTTAAATTGAGGAAGAAAAGACTAGGACTAACATGAGATTTAAATTACAACAATAATTCAAACAAATTTCACTCTTCTTTGTTTAGCTCTTAATCCTAGAACAATTGAAATACTATTCTTACAATTTTATATACAATTTATGTTATCAATTCGTTTCAAGAATAGATGAAGGAACTCAGAGAAACTTACAGTTTTGATTTCTCCAGAGAGATGGAAATTTTGTGTTGCAAAGAGTGATTTCAACCCTCTTCAGCAGCGAGATTATCTTCTAGATTTCTATGAAATCCTTTATGAGTGAAGAATAGCTTTTAAAAGTACTTTTATCACTGTCTGGAATGAAACACAAATGTCTCATCTACTATTACTACTCACGTGAGTGAAACAACTACTATTAACTTGCATTTGAAAAGTTTAAAACCTTACTATCAATCATCCTCCAAGTTGGCATATCTTACAGACCAAACCATTCAATCTGACAATTATTATCCAATGTGGTGAGTGGGTCCATCCATAACATGATGTGGCACATCCAACTCATCACCTGTTTCACCACCTTTAATGACCCCACCATCGGCTTTTCCTGGCTCACCTTGTACACGTGGCATCATCTCGTGATATCGCGGTCCATAATTTCCTCGCATCTTTTGATCACGGGACCACGGAAACCATCAGATATGATCTCTTTTTACCTTTTAACTGAACTGGTCACTTGTCAAAATCCACTAACTCCTAGTCACTTCTCAAACTACAACTAAAACATTACCACTTGATATAAGCACATGCAGAAATATTCATTTTTAGTCACTCGAGTTTTAACCGCTGGGAACTGGTAACATCAAACATTTTGAAAACTCAAACCATCGGCTCACCTTTTTCCACCAAGCATACGTGGCATCATCTTCTGATGTCGTGGTCTTTATCATCCTTGTACTTTCTACCATGGGGAAGCGTGGACCATCAGATCTGTCCTATCTTTAGCAAGCGACTAAAATATTTAGGAATTTCAAAATTAGTAAAATTATGGGCGCAGGCACAAATATTAAAAGGATATCGACTATAGGGAAAACTTTATGTGACTTAGGAAAATAATTTCATAAATTGGTTTAACACAACTTAACAATTAGAGAATAAAATGGCCCCACCAATGGAATACAACCCTCATCCTTAAGTGAGAAAAGGTAACAAAAAAATATAAAAAGGCCCAAATATTTTCTTTTATACCAAGACCTAACCAGAAAGTCACAACCCATAAAGCCCTAAACCCTGAAAACTTGATAGAGGGCATAATAAAACCAGAATGACCAAAATTTTGCAAGACATGATTTTAGGTCCTATCAACGTGGATGGTATTTATTCTTTGATTATTGTTTATGCTTAATTAGTTTATCTTCTATTTTGGTAATTTGTTTATACATTATGGTATTAATGTTTTAATTGCTAAATATTCTGGTAATTAGAGACAATTGATTCACACACCCCCCCCCCCCCCCCCCCCGCGTCTCAATTGTCTTTTGGTTATTTGAACTGTCTAACATAAGTTTGGGAGGACAAAAAATGGAGTGGCTTTCAAAACTCACACCTCCTATCAAGTCATTTGATGAGTTAGTGAATGAATTCATTTCACAATACTCCTATAATATCCAACATGAGCTCACCATGCTTGACATATGCAATACAAAACAAAAGAACAATGAAACTTTCATGTTGTTCTTACAAAGATGGAGGTGTATGGTCTCAAGGTAACCACGTGATGTGCTTGAAAAAGAGAATGGATTTTTGTATAGATAATTTTAATGATGAAATGATTTATCAACTCAAAATACAATGTCGACCTAGTTTCCAAAAGTTGATCAAGAATGACATTCAAGTAGAAGAAGCCTCAATAAAAAAGGGAACCTTTAAATTGTCTAAGGAAGGTGCTAGTTCATCAAATAACAACACCTATAACAATAAATACAACCACAACTTGGACAAGTTCAATTTTTGGCCTAGGAACAAGAATTTTCTTAATGATGGTGTGGTTGATTGCAACAATGTAAAATCCAAGCAACCAGTGCTAAATTTATCACGTGGTATGTCACCCAACAACAATCAAATAAATATCAATCAAGGTACTAACTATCAATGCACTACCTATAAAGGAAACAAGAACAATCGAGGGAACAACAAAAATCAAGGGATCAATAACCAAGGAAGTAACACCAAAACTCCACCTCCAGAAACCGCATTTCGAGATCTCTTAGCAAACAAACTCATCACATTGTCAAACATAGGCAATTTTAAACCCCAAGTCAAACCACCATGGTGGAATGACTCAAACTATTGTGAATATCATTGAAACAAGGGAAATCACACAAATGATTGCCTAAGGTTGAAAAACCTAGTTAAAGACATGATAGATAAGGGTGATATAATGGTTGATGGCCATAAGACCAATGGTGATCATGAGGCATTCAAAGATCCCCTTCGTAATTATGACAAGGGAGGAGGAACAATATCCAACAACAACAAAGGATCCTGCATAAACTACATCTATGACAATGTCATTAATCACATATCAGCATATGACAACTAGGTGAATGTCATAAAAATCAAGGATAAACAAGAACATGTGCCAATGAATGTGACAAAAAGGGCACAAAAATATGTCTTGAAGGGGAGCACATCTAAAGAAACAACTCTTCCTAAAAATCAATACAACTTGGTAGACCAATTGCAAAAGACACCTACACAAATATTAATATTAGAGTTTCTCAAAGTCTTACCAATACATAAGGACATTTTGGTACAAGCTCGTACAGATACTACAGTTCTAAACAACCTGGACATCAATCAATTCCAAGCCATGGTAGCACATATGATGGTGTCTCATAACCTATCTTTTTCAGAGCATGATGATGTCTATTTGAGTCATCCACACAACAACCCACTCCATATCAAAGCTCTTGTTAGACACAATGCACCACTGAGAAGGGGAGGGGGTGAATCAATGGCTCTCAAATATTTTCCCTTTAGCAATCCTATGTGAGCATACTGGTCATTAGATCTAACTATGAAAAGACTTACCGGTTAGAGAGGAGACTAACTCAAATGAAAACACTCACAAGGGGAGATCACATAACACCAGCATATATGAGGAAAACCCATGATGGGAAAAACCTCTATGATAAATGTTGCTGGAGTCTACTGCTCCAATCCAACATCACAATGAAAAACACAGTTATAAAGTTTAGGGCACCAACCCATGACTTTAGGGCACCAACCCAAGGAGCTACAACCCAAAGGAGCACCAATCCCTATCTTTAGGGCACCAACCCAAGGAGATAAAACCCAAAGGAGTACCAATCCCTATCTTTAGGGCACCAACCCAAGGAGCTACAACCCCTAACTTTAGCACACCAACCCAAGGAGCTACAACCCCTAACTTTAGGGCACCAACCCCTACACTGGGCTACAACTCAGTGTTCATAATATAAACATCAAATACAAAAAGTAGTTATCTTGTTACAAGTAAATCTTGCAACCATTTCACATAGCTTTCTTTGTCGGTGAGATACCTTCTCTGCTACATCAACTCACTCTTCTTCTGCTCTCTTCTGCTGCTTAACTGTTGGTAAATTCTATCAGTACACTTCTCCTCTTCTTCTTCTCTACTAGATCTCCACCTTACTCTTTGCTCTTCACTGGTATAACACTTTGTCAGTTCTTTGTTGACCTTCTCTATAGTCTCCTTCCACTTCTTCTCAGCCGATATGAACGCTACCGATTCTTCTCTCCCACCAGTTGAACGCTTCAACTAGGTTCTCCCTTACTCTCACAAACTTCTCAGATGCTCATTAAACACTTGGCTGATTTTCTCTTACACTTGCAGAAGTATCACACTTCGCAGTAGCACAATATTCTTCTCTTTAGTAGTAGCAAACAATCTCTTTGGCCTCCATACTTATAGCCAAGTTTTCAAGCCAACGCTCAATTCAAAATTCGGGTGGTTAGGGTTTTCTCACCATCCTTGACGAAAACCAAAACAAATCAGATCTTTCTCAATCTGATCTTCCTGACATCCATCTGCACAAGTCCGCCATTCACGTGCCTTCTAAAACACATTTACCAAAATATAGGGAACATGACCCTCTATCTTCACCTACATCTACCAAACCACCATTAAGGGCATGATGGGTTGCTTCAACTACTATGATCTACTCAATCAGTCTATCCTCGATCCTCTCTTATCCATTTAATATCAAGCCACGCACTTCTGCAACTTCACCTCAAGCTTTGCAGTCTCCTTTAATGCCAACCAACCCTACAACAACTCTAGTGGTGTACATTCCATCTACCACTACATGCAAGCCTCCCACTCTAACTCCATGTGGCAACCATGTCGACTATCTATCAGCTTGGCTCAACATGGCGGTCCAAGTGGGATCACCAACCATATACTTCTACTAGTTCCTCTTTTCTACCAGTTTACTATCCCTACCGATATCTCACATTCTACCAGTTACCTCCTCATGTCTACCCTTTTCTATACTACCAGTGGAACACCTAAACTGGTCTTCAGGCATAACAAACTCATCACTCTTCATATCTACTAGCAAATCAACTTGCCTTCACCTCTTCTTCCTTATATCACCAAACTATGATGCACGTAATGCATAATAGGAGATAAGATCCACTTACCGGTAACCTTGTCTTCTGCATCTTGCAATGCTCTTCATGTGACTTCCCTATTTGTGCAGAGTCTTGTCAAACAAGCACATGTGATTTGATGTGAGCACATTCACTTCCAGTCATTGCTTCTCATGATGACTACATCTTCATCTGGTAGGAGTCCTATTGTTTAGCAACTCATAGTATACCTATGAACTATTCATTCATTTCCTCCAGTGTTGATGTAATTGAGGTAACATTCTGCCTCTTCATCACAAACACTCGCTCACACAGCTCTCTATCTCATCACACAAGTCAGGCACTAACTTGTGTACTGGTGACTCCTGAGGTTATCTTCCTTACTTTACCGGTGTTCTGCAACACAAGGTGATATCCAAGATATCACATCTTGTACTCCTCCTTGATAGTGTTGCACTTACATTACTCATATCGGTAGACATCCCATATAAGTTGACATCAATGACAACACAATACCAACAATCTCCCCCTTTGTTATTGATGTCAACACATGTAGTATCCTACATACTACATAGTCTTTCTCCCTCTTACTATGATCCATGGATTCACAAACATGTAGTATGCAGTATGCTACCGAATCCTTCTCCCCCTTTGACAACAATGGCAAAGGGCACTATCAAGATATCATTTCTCCTTGTATTTACCAATCTCTGATAGATATCTTTCTCCCCTTTGTCTTCATTGGATGTAACACTTCCTTTGATACCACTTGTTATCTTTTCACCGGTTGTTACATCTTCTCAAGTCATAGCACTTGAGATGGGGAACTTAACCATCAACTGACACCAATTGAGCATACAATTACGATGCTATTTGATAAAGCACTCAATTTGCAGATAGAATGACACCAATTTTTGATGTGTCAGTGAATACTACTCACCTACCAGTCAGCCTGCAATACCTCTGCAATTTCCATCTCCTGTAGTTTGGGCAGTCAGTGTCCTTACAAGTTCAAGCATGCCAGCTCTTCATCATGAGCACTTGAACTCCCCTTGAGTCATACACTACAAGTTCTTATCTCCAGTCAAGTACAATACGGAGACTCCAATCTTCACCATATACCAGTTGATTTGTCCATATAAGATTGTTAGATGATCCTTCAGTTCCATTGTATCCCCCACAGCTTATGACATGATCCTGAATTCACACAATGCCATACAATGACATCATCATGCCATAAAATAAACTGGTTATCCCAAAGATATGTAAGCTTGCATGATCAACCATGGGCCAACATATGTCATTCAGGTATTTTCCAATACCACCTAAGACATAACTCCACATTCCATGCTATCGGGGCTATTGAAATGATCTCCAACTTCATTGTCTTACATAACCTGCATGTACCTATTTAACATTTATGTTGGTAACATCCTGCACATCCTAGTTAACATCTGATGCCAATTGTTAACCTTCACTCTTTGAAACATGTAGTGGTGATCCAACACTGATCTGTAGGTGTGTAGTCAATGCAACTTCTACACACACTCATCACTTTCTTCCTCTACATCAGCAACAACATGTTCTTCCATGTTGCTTTCTTCACTGAGGTGGTGAATGATGAATTTAATGTGCTACTCCCCCTAAGATCCAACATCTCCTTTATGCTTTAGGAGATATTACCTATGCAATGAGTGTACAATGTCGGTCCATGGTCTTCTTCCTCCATACCTACTTGGACTCATTCTTCTTCCCATTTTCAAGCTTGGGAGAAGGTGTCTTCTTCTCCTGTTGATTGATCCTTGCACTTCTAAATTCTCCATTACAGCCAGAAGTAGTTCTATAGTAGCACACAATATCCATCCCAACTTCATGTTTGGGAAATCTCTTGACATACCGGTTTGACCATCTCCTTCTGGTCATGTTGTGACTAGCAACTGAAATCGGTGGACCTCTTGCTCATACATGGACATTTTTCCTTTGGTTCCATGCAAGTCTTTGATTTCCAAATGCTCTATATCCACTTTTCTACAGAGCATAGTTGTTGTACTGGCCTCCATATGACTACAAGTTCCTCTTCCTACATTCAAACATTTTATGGCCAAGACCATTGCAATTATGACCAATAACATTTGCATAACCGAGAGAGGGAACATGCATGTATCTATTCCTAGATACATTTTTCTCATATGCATGTTGTCTATGAGATCCTATATTATTTTTTCTACATCTCTTTCTACATTCCTCTACCCTATGGTAATAAGCATTGCATGCAAAGTAGTAATCGGTAAATGATGGCACTTTATTTAAAAATCTATTTTGTCATGCATGGGGAGATCTTACCAATTTTGTATTTGCATTTCTTCATCTTTGAGAATGGATCCTCAGTTTTCCATTTTGTGCAGCTCTTCCATCTGGTCTCTTCTTCTCCCACACTTTCCTTTACTTATGGGTGGTAGCATTTCTTTGTCCTCTACTGGTAAGAGGTCTTCTTTGTTGCGTCCTCATTTTTCTGCTTCCAATGAAGTTGTATTCTCCCAGCTTCCCTTTCCCTTTGGGATTTGCATTGTTCCTTCTTCTTGCAGCAACTGTCTTTTTTCTTGTCTGCAAGTCCTCACCAATTGTATCTAGATCAACCTTCTTCCAAGGAGAATTTCTCACTGAGAAGATTTGGTCTTTCTTTTCTCCATTGGAGGAGACAAATAGAATGTCATTCTGGGGGATATTCCTATTGGTGGAGCATTCGTTGGCACCACTTCTTAATCCTTTAGTGTCCTTGGCATGATTTTGCTTCTTCAACATCTTTTCCAAGGCATCAATACAACCATCAAACTAGATTCTTACCTTGAGCTCATCTTGACATTTCTCAAGGTTACTTTGGAGAGCCTCCATTTCTCCAACTAGTTGCAGACATTCTTCATTTTTCACTTCTATCCTAGATTCTATATCTTCACACTAGCATCTCTTGGTGTGCTCTACCTGAGTCTTCATTTTTGAGATTCTTTTCTCAAATTCTTCAAGGCTTTTAGTCAGTTGGTTCTACTCTACTATAGAAGCATTCTTGAATAGCTTGTATTCCCTTCTCACTCTGCTAATTTTTTCAAGTGCATTTACAAGGTCTCCTTCAAGATCAACTTTTGTTTCATCCTCTTCTTCTCCTTCACTGTCAAATAGATCTTGATGACTAGATCTATCTTCCTTGTCTTCTTCTTCTTCCTCATCATCATCACTACCAAACACATCATATCGATAGGATCCCTTTGTCTTATCACCATCAAATGTGTGTTTCTCATCTTCAGAACCATGTGCCATGAAGAGATGAGTTTCTTCTTCATCATTATGACTGCAACAATCTGATCTACCTCCATCATCCGTGCATATGTCTGTTGCACTAATCTTCTCACACTCACAAACTGATTCGGTGGTGCAGGGTTCATTTCCATACAACTTCTTCAGCCTATCCCATAGACTTTGTACTGATTTACACTTATCTAGTTGTGAGGAGACATCACTGGTGAGCCCACTGAATATGGCCTTCATGGCTTCTTCATTACATATGCATCTTCTTTCATCTCCAGAACTAGTGGGAGGACTGACATTTCTAGGGAGACCATTGATAACTGGCATCCATACATCAAACCCTAGAGAGGATAGGAAAACTTCCATTCTGCAACTCCAAATAGCATAGTTAGATCCATTAATCATTGGAGCAGGGATTGACACTAAACAAACCATTGTGTCCTTAGGCTAAAATCTACCCAACCTAGAGAAAAATTGTCTAGCTGGGAACCTACGCTCTAATACCAATTTTTAGACACAATACACCACTGAGAGGGGGAGGGGGTGAATCAGTGGTTCTCAAAACTTTTCCCTTTAGAAATCCTATGTGAGCATACCGGTCATAAGATCTAACTATGAATAGACTTACCAGTTAGAGAGGAGACTAACTCAAATGCAAACACTCATAAGGGGACATCACATAACACAAGCATATATGAGGAAAACCCAAGATGGGAAAAACCTCGATGAGCAATGTTGCTGGAGTCTATTGCTCCAATCCAGCCTCATAATGAAAAACATAGTTACAAACTTTAGGGCACCAACCCAAGGAGCACCAACCCCTAAATTTAGGGCATCAACCCAAGGAGCTACAACCCCTACCTGATTTATGGGCTACAACCTAAAGGAGCACCAATCCCTATATTTAGGGAACCAACCCAAGGAGCTACAACCCCTGACTTTAGGGAACCAACCCAAGGAGCTACAACCCCTAAATTTAGGGAACCAACTCAAGGAGCACCAACCCCTGCACTAAGCTACAACTGAGTGTTCACAATATAAAAATCAAATACAAAAAGTAGTTATCTTGTTACAAGTGAATCTTGCAACTATTTCACATATCTTTCTCTATCAGTGAGATACCTTCTCTACTACACCGACTCACTCTTTTGTTACTTAACTATCGGTAAACTCTATTGGTACACTTCTCCTCTTCTTCTGCTCTACTGGATCTCCACTTACTCTCTTCTCTTCACTAGTATAACACTTTGCCGGTTCTCTGTTGACCTTCTCTACAACCTCCTTCACTTCTGCTCTAGCGGTATGAACACTACCAGTTCTTCTCTCCCACCAGTTGAACACTTCAACCAAGTTCTCCCTTACTCTCACAAACTTCTCAGATGCTTGTTAAACACTTGGCTAATTTTCTCTTACACTTGCAAAAGTATCACACTTTGTAGTAGCACAATATTATTCTCTTTAGCAACAACAAACAATCTCTTTGGCTTTCATACTTATAGCCAGGTTTTCCCACCAACGCTCAATTCAAAATTCGGACGGTTAGGGTTTTCTCAATATCCTCGAGGCAGACCGAAATAAATTAGATCTTGCTCGATTTGATCTTCTTGACATCCATTTGCACAAGTCCACCATTCACACACCTTCTAATACATGTTTACCAAAATATAGGGAACACGACCCTCTATCTTGACCTGCATCTGTGAAACCAAAATTAATGGCATAATGGGTTGTTTCAACTACTCTGATCTACTCGATCAGTCTTCCTTGATCCTCTCTTGTCCATTTAATCTCAAGTTGTGCACTTCTGCAACTTCACCTCGATCTTTGTAGTCTCCTTTAATATCGACCAACCCTACAACAACTCCAATGGTGTACATTCCATCTACCACTACATGCAAGCCTGCCACTCTAACCCCATGTGGCATCCATGTCAACTATCTTCCATCTTGGCTCATCATGTCGGTCTAGGTGGGATCACTGACCAAACACTTCTACTAGTTCCTCTTTTCTGTCGGTTTACTATCCCTGTCGATATCTCACATTCTACCAGTTACCTCCTCATGTTTTCCCTTTTCTATACTATCGATGGAACACCTAAACCGGTCTTCAAGCATGACAAACTCATCACTCTTCATTTGTATTGGCAACTCAACTTGCCTTCACCTCTTCTTCCTTATCTCACCAAACTATGATGCACGTAATGCATAATAGGAGATAAGCTCCACTTACCGGTGGAGTAACACCTTGTCTTTTGCATCCTGCAATGCTCTTCATGTGACTTCCCTATTTGTGCAGAGGCTCTTCAAACAGGCACATGTGATCTGATGTGAGCACATTCACTGCTAGTCATTTCTTCTCATGATGATTGCATCTTCATCTAGTGGGAGCCCTATTGTTCAACAACCTCACAGTATACCTGTGAACTGTTCATTGCTTTCCTCCAGTGTTGATGTAATTGAGGTAACATTCTGCCTCTTCATCACAAACACTCTGTCACGCACCTCTCTATCTCATCACAGAAGTCAGGCACTAACTTGTGTACTAGTGACTCTTGACATCATGTTCCTTATGTTACTGGTGTTCTACAACACAAGGTGATATCCAAGATATCACATCCTGTACTCCTCCTTGACAGTGTTGCAATTACATTACTCATACTGATAGACATCCCATACCGGCTAACATCAATAACAATATAATGCCAACAATTCTTGTCTACAAACACTGGGTAAAATATGTGCTAATAGATGGAGGAGTTGGCCTAAATATATGTGTTATTATGAGGATCCAGTTACTACTGAGAGGGGGGGTGAATTAGTAGTAAAAAAATTCTGCAATACTTCAAAAAACTATACCGGTAACTACTCAAATAGTCTTTAGAAGAAGATTTACCAAACCATTCACTCAAGTGTTAATCATTATGCAAACAATATAAATATATCAAATACATAAATCAACAATGAAACCACCACATGAACACAAATATTTTTCACGTGGAAACCCAAATGGGAAAAAACATGGTGCAAATTAGCACCCACAAAATATTTGCACTCTTTTCGAATGCAGTCGGTTAAACGCCTAGCTCAGTTAAGAGCTTACAATATGCCTTGTTAAAAGTAGACCCTGTTAGGAGCTCTACCCTATTAGGAGTAACCTTGGTAGAGGATTTCAAACTCAAGTTAATGAGACACTTGATGAAGCATTTTACAATATAAGACTTGTTAGGATCTACCCGATTAAGGGATTTCAAATTGTTGTTACTGTTAGGGAACAACAAGGCAAATGATATGATTACAACACTTCCTTGCTTGCTAGTATAGATCCTTTTCAACACAACTTTGCTACACACATGCAAACACTTCAATTTGGTTCGGTAAAACCTTCTTTTCAAAACTACTGACACAAAATCTCTTATCCAACTATCCTTAAATACACTTTTAAGTTAGGTCAGCTACATAACCCTAACTACATTCAAAATACAATCAATTTACATTACAGATCATTACCACAAATTTGTAGACAATTTCCACCATTGAATGATCATCGCACATCACCGCACATCAGTTTGATAAGAAATCAAACCCTTGTCACATTCTACTAAGCACTTTGTTGTTTCCCAAGAAATCTTATCCTTGTACGCGCTCAATTACCATCTTATCATTACACATGGTTTCTGACACATCATCACTAAATTATGATCATGATAAGATCCACCGCCAAACCTTAAAACATTACCCGTTAAAGATTTGTTACCAGTATACATTCTTCTTCATAGAGTTCACAACAGTCAATCATAACTCACTCAATACACCAAATCTATTGATGTGGTTTGGAACATAGGTGCATGTTCCTATCTTCAACACTCCTATAAAACCACAATGTCTAACTCTTCACCAATCGTCCATACCTGTTTCTTGATCATTGTTTTGTTCCTATTTACCTTGTTATCAATCGGTTCCACTACCGGTTAGGCTATACTGGTAGGTCTATATGACTTAGATGACTAAGAAAACTTGGTTGCCATTAATGAAAACACAAATAAAGTCATCAAATAACTTACAACTATATCATCACCATCTAGCCAACAATCTCCATCAACTTTACCGGTCATCTTCATCTCATCAACATCTCCATATGCCAACAATCTCCCTATCATTATCTTCATCAGTTATGCCAACAATCTCCCTCTTTGGCATTGATGGAAACACCAAAATATCAATACCAAAATCTCATCATGCAAAATTGGAACACTTATAAATGTTGTACTTTTCTTCTTATATTTTGTTCTTCACTGTTCTTCTCCTCCAAAGTCATTAAACCTACAACTATATCATCATCATCTAGCCAACAATCTCCATCAAATTTACCAGTCATCTTCATCTCATCAACATCTCCATATGCCAACAATCTCCCCATCATTATCTTCATCAGTTATGCCAACAATCTCCCCCTTTGGTATTGATGGCAACACCAAAATAGCAATATCAAAGCTCACCAAAATCTCATCATGCAAAACTAGAACACTTATGACTGTTGTACTTTTCTTCATCTATTTTGTTCTTCATTGTTATTCTCCTCATTTTCTTTACTTCTCCCCCTTTGATTTACTTCTCCCCCTTTGACAACAATGCCAAAGGTCCAAAGTGTCAAAATCATCTTCTTCTGCTAGTGTTTTCTTCATCTCTGCTACTAGTGTTTTCTTCATCTATGTTTCTCCCTTTGAGGAGAAACCCTTCTCATCAATCCACAGTGAAAGATCTTCAATTAGTCCACTGGATTGATGTTGCAATAGCATCTTAGTTGACCTTTTCTAGGGGTATAACCCCTAGCTTTGCTATGAGATACTCAAAGGTTGCTTTAGGAAATGTCTTGGTGAAGATATCAGCCAACTTCTCTTGTCTTGACACATGCTCCACCCTAACTTTCTTTTCCTACACTCTTTCTCTCCAAAAATGGTACTTTAGTTCAATATGCTTTGTTGTAGCATGTAATACAAGATTCTTTGAAATTATTATTGCACTTGTATTATCACAATATATGACCATTGGTTCTATCATAGTCTCCTTGAATCCTTCTAATACATGTCTAATCCATATTGCTTGAGTACAATTCATAGATGCAACCACATACTCTACTTTTTTTGTAGACTGAGAAATGCAAATTTGTTTCTTACTAGTCCAGGATACCAGTCTTCCTCCTAGAAATAATTCTCCACCGATAGTGCTCTTTTGGTCATTTATATTACCTACCCAATCAGCATCTTTTAAAACCTTCAAAGAGAGTTTCCTTTGTATGGATACCATACTTCATAATCAATAGTTCCTCTAAAATACTTGAAAATTCTCTTCACTGCCACCATATGAGTCTCTTTAGGACTTTTTTGAAATCTACCTACTATACCAATTGCATGAGCAATGTCCAGTCTGCTATGAAGAATGAAGTGGGGAAAATGGAGTAGAAGGGTTTAATGATTAAAAAACACAATGAAATAAGCATAAAAACACTAAAACATCAAGATATCATTTTTACCTTGCTATTATACCTCTCCCTCGGATTGAGCCTTCGGTGAAGTTGAATAGTGCCTGTCTTCAACTTGATTGGATGGGCTCCTTCTTGACAGATGTGGAATGCTCTCCAAATGCACAACAAGGTAAGTGAACTATTGGATTTGATTTGAGTGATGGATTAAGGATGGATGGATTTGATAGAGGATTATGAAGAGAGGAGAAAAGAGAAGTATGACAATGCATGAGAAGTGGATGATTTGTGAGGAGAATAGGCTCCAATTTATAGATTGGATGAGGCCAATGGAGGGCCAAGATTGATTTGATTATGAAGGGTTGAGATTGATTTGAGATAGAAGACATGGATCAAGGGTGCCTTGGGAGAATAAACAAGAATATAAAATTCCTTGGGAAAAGGGGGGAGAAATTTGAATTTCAAATATGAGGAATTAAAATTCCAAAATAAGGATGCATTGAGGTATTCAAAGAAATTTGAATTTCTTTGACAGACTCAATGTTGATGTGACATGAGTGGGAATTAAAAATTGAGGGATAACAATAATCATGATTATGAGATATTTTAGAAGGATTAACTAGGCTAATTGGGATTAGGAAAAGTGATTTGTAGGAATCACATGACTAGGTTAATTAATTAGAATTAATTAACTAAGTGGGTTTAGAGGAAATAATTATTGAGACGACTTTAAAATAATAGGGGAATAATTAATTTATTTGATAAATTAATTATTGAACAATAGTGATAGAATTAATTAAATTAGATTTAATTAACACTCAGAAGAATAAGGATAACACAAATAGGTCAATTAATTATGTTGATAGGCTTAAATTAATTAAATATGAATTTTAGGTGTCTACATTTTGCCCCTCTTTGATATAGCATCGTGAAATGATGTTATATCAAAGAAGAATAAAATGTAGTGTGAGAAAAGGATAAGGACTAGTAGCATCATGCCCCAGTTATGAGATGAAGAAAAGGATAAGGACTAGTAGCATAATGCCCTAGTCATGAGATGAAGAAAAGGATAAGGACTAGTAGCATGATGCCTTAGTTATGAGATGAGGAAAGATGACAAGGAAGTAGTTGTATATCCCCTTGAGAGGACATGCGATTTTGAAGAACATGGGTGTGCTCTTGAAAGGAATTAGAAGAATAAGTTATGAAAAGATGAAGATAAAGAAAGAGGGAACTAGGATGGGTTGGAGTGTTGTGAATGAAGTGAGACAAAGAAATGATAAATGGATTGGATTTCTTGTTGAGCAAGTATAGAGAGAAAACCTATATTTAATATTGCCATGGATAGTCTACACTACTGATTATAAGAACCAGGATGATATGATGATCTGAGGCATAGATTGATGCTCAGTCAAATAGGAATGCCTTGCACACTATCATGCAAGTTTTGTTAAACACTAATATAGGGTTTTTGGTTCATACAGGGAAGACCTTCAAACATACCATGTCATGAAAACTATGCCCCATTATACACCAGCCAAGACATACCAAGATATAGGATGATCAAGGCAGTCCTGAACAAATATAGTCCTGGGACACAAGATGAAAACAACTTGAGAAAAGATCAAGCATGCAAACAACATGCACATGACCAACTGATATCTCTTGCCAAGAGTAGGACATGGATTTGGGTAAACTGTTAGACTAGGGAAGGATACATCCCAATTGGCAGTGTGATGGATTTGGATGCACTGCTAGGCATGGGAAGGATTCATCCCAATGGGCAGGGTGTGGATAGATTGATGGATGATAAAAGACAAGTTGGATGTGCAAGATATGCAAATGAGAGGATTGTTGCTTGGATTTGATTAGAAAAGGATGGATGGGTGCTTGGATTAGGAACAAGTCAATACAAGCTCTAGTACATAGGGAAAGCTCAGTTTGATGGATTGGAAGAAGGATAAATGATTAGATAGGATGAAAAAAAGGGGGATGGATGCTTGAATAGGATTGGATTGGGGATGGGATTACTGATTAAATTGGAAGAGATGGAGAATATGATTGGATGAGATAGGATTGGATTATAAATTGGATAGGATGGGTGGATTGGTGGATAGGATGTGATTGAATGGAACCAATGACAAGGGAGAACCAAGGATTGGTAAAAGGATGGATGGATGATGGATAGATGGATCAAGTGGATGGATATGGATAGGAAATGGAGGAGTAAAGTATGGAGGGTAGGGTGATGGAGATCCAAGGACTATGCTACAAAGAAGTGCAATGCCCCATACTAGAGGTAGCAGAATTAAGGATGTAAGGATGGTAGATAAAGATGTATGGGTTTGAAGGATAATATGTAATGGATATGGATGGTAGAGGATTAAGGCTTGTATGCTCCAAAGCATGCGTGCATATACATTATTTTGCCTCTTATATGATCAAGACAAAAGATAGGAATAGAGGATTCATTTTGATAGGATGAGGGAAATGAGATGGAGGATATGGATAGGATAGCCAAGATCAAAGATAGGAAAGGAGAATGGACTTAGATAAGATGCAAATGGATGGGGCAATTACATGGATGAAGCTTGCCCCCAAGTTAGAGTGCAAGAGGATGAGGGAATTACACATGAAGCTTCTTTGCCAAGTTTTCATCATGGTACTTACCCAAGGTGCCATAAGAAGTGGTTTCCACCATTGGATGAAATGATTTTTCTTTACTTTTTTTAATTTTTTTTTTTTTTCAATTTTTGGAATAGTTTGGATGGAGAAGGATAAGGATGAGTGGATATGGAAGATAGTGGATGCATGAAGGAAGAAGGGAGGACTCAAGCATCTAGTTCCATAAATGGTATCACTTAGTATTTATTTGAACTAGAGGTATGCTCATAGATGTTGGTAACAATAATTAGGGAGATAAAATGGATAGGGGATGAAAGATAAGGATTTGGAAAGGATTGGACTAACAGAATGGGATTGTGAAAAATGGATGGTGGATAATGGATGGGGTTTTGAAGAATTTGTGGAAGATCAATATTGGCACATACCTTGAATGGTGGTGGAGTAGTGGGGGAGAGTGTTTTGGATTAGATGGAGGATAAAGTGTGGATTTTGGGAAATGTGGACCGAAAATAGAAGAGGGGGATGATGGAGTTGGGATGGTGGATTTTGGAACATAAGGACCCAAAATGGATTTTGAAGATGGAGGAGAATTAGATGGAGGATTGGAGGAGTTATGAATGGATGGAGCTTTTGGATTAGCAATTTTGGATGCTGATTTTGATTTTACTTTGGGATGCATTGCTTCTTTGGGAATCCACATAGTTCTTGAATTTTTCTTTCTTTTGGATCTAATTTTTCTTTTGAGTGGACATGTTGATCCTTTGATTTTTGTGGATTTTGAGATTTATGCTTTTTAGATTGGGCATCCAAATTGCTTCCAATAGCAATGGGATGGGTGCATGAGGATGAATGACTTAAGGATTTTATGGATGGTGGGATGATGAAAGGAGAGTGTTGGGAGGAATTCAATGATGTGTACCTTTGTTTATCTTTCTTTAGGATTATTTGAGGTGATAGGGTGGTGGATGGAGGGATGTAAGGACCCAAAATGGATGGAAGGAATGGAGGATTTATCTTTGGAATATAGGGTCCCAAAATGGATGTGGATGATGAGGGATAATAGTATTTTGATTTGTATGAAGGAAATTTGGATTTAAGAGGAATATAGGATGTACCAACCTCTTGATCATTAGTTTGAGGACCCTTATTATTTCAAAAATGAGATGCGAGTCCATTTTGAGGAGGATGAGATGTTGAAGGAAGATTAGGATCTTTACATGGATTGGGATCATGACATGGTGATGAAGGGATACTTTGATCTTGACTAGGAGGGGCATCATGAGATGGAGTGGGAGAGGTGATTGGATCATGGGATGGAAGAGGATCATGCAATGGAGGGAGAGGGTTGGATAGAGGAATCATATGAGCATGAGAGGAAGTGGAGGGAATGGAATCATTAGATATAGTAGAGGGAGATGCATCGTGAGATGGAGATTATTCTATGTTGCCATGCTTTGGAACAAGCTTTTGGCATGTTTGGAGTTGTGGGGATTCTGTGATGGAGGAAGATATGGAAGCTTTGATGTGAGTAGAAGGGGAAATGGGGATATGATGAAGTGCGAGGGATTGGGATTCATTTTGAGGTGGAGGTGATTGGGGTGGATGGAAAACTTGAGGAGACTTGGCCACTTTTCTTTTAGGTGAGGATTTTGTCTCCTTTGCTAGCATTTCCTAGATAAGATTATGGATGATGGATTTGGAGGATGTGGACAATATTGATTTTGGAGGATTAGTATTAGATGGAGAATTGAGATTAGATGGAGGATTGGGATTGGATGGAGGATTAGGATAATGGATTGGGGAATTATGATTAAGGATTGGAGGAATATGGAGTAAAGGATTTGGATGGGGAGTAGAGGTAATGAATGTGTTGTGAAAGGATGGGGATTGGGATGTAGATGGGGGGGAGATGGAGGTATACATATTGGATTAGAGGAGTATGTGGATGAGGGATAATATGGAGATATAGATGGGGAATAAGATGGATTTCCCTTGTCGAAGGTAGAGGAAGGATAAGAGATATGGTATAGATTGGGATTGGGTATATTATGTTGAGATGGGATGTGTTGTTCTCAAAAAAGAGAAAACCCAAGTTCACTTGCAATTTACCTATGAAGTATCCAATTTCAATCAGTGAAATACTTCAGGGCTTGGGACAACATAAAAAGGATAAAAATCCTTCTACTCTTTAGGCTCTACGAAACCTAGGTGGGTGTACCTTTGATGCATAAAATTAGACCAATGACACACAAAACAACATCAACAGAAGTAGATAGATCTCATTAAAGGCTCAAAAACAAGGAGGGTATGTAGATAGGCTAAATCTACATTGACAACTCGACAGGTTTGAACACGAGATAAGTGGAACCAATTCCACAAAGAAGAAAAGAAAGATATTATGATTTGATAATTTTAAAATGTTGTGAGTAACCTCTAACTCTAACAGTTTAGTGCTTCAATCCGGGTATAGAGTCAATATAAATAGCTACAAATGAAATCCAAGCTGCAAATCAAATCTACTAAAAAATATCCCTGTATTAATGCTTGACATTAATACATTCTAAACTCAAACAGAGGATCATACATATCCAAATATTAATTCAGAATTCATAATTTCTTCTCATCGAATTTATATCCTTTCTATAAAGGATACCTGAGAAAAAGAGCTACAATCTCTCATGGGAGGATAAACCCAAACTCCCTTGAAGACTGGATTTATTGAATTTGAAAAAATTCTTGAAGACAATCCAATGGAACTACATATATGTGACTTGCAACTAAGAATTTATAACTAAATGCATCTATTCAGTGACAGAAGAATGAGGTTATTCAATAATTATAACCCACAACATTAAATGCATAGGACTCGAACCCCTCTTGGAAATCTCGCTTCGAGAATTTCTCAAAAATTAGAACCCTTACAAAAGAGAAGAACTCAGAATATATAAAAGACGGAAAAAGATCAGATCTCCATCATGAATTGCCGAGTGTCCTCTTTTCCCTAACAAAAAATATTCTTTGTAATTCCCGTGGAAACTAATCTCCAAAAAAAAGACAAGTGTTACAATTGACTACAGAAAGGGATTCATCATTCCAATATCTTTCCAATGATATATAACACTTGTATATTTGGGCAAAAATAACCGGTCAGCCATCAATTTCTCTTGTAGATCGATCATTCAAATTTTGACATTTTTGCACTATAGTCTCAAACTATATAATTTAACTTTGACTTTTCCTTCTTCGTCCCACCATGTGTCACCTCTGGATTGGTCGTGAGTCCCTCTGTTCTCCACTTGTCTTGCCACCTAAGCACGACCAGACCCACCACAAGACCTTAGCTCTTCTTTGTTGTTGATCTGTGTTGAGTAACCAACGAGCATTTTCCAATCACGGTACAGTGACCACCGTCGATCTTCCTTGGACTTGCTCAACCATTAACTTGCCTGAGCAACTCTCTTCTACCACGTGTCACTCTTTGATTTGTTTGCACATCTAGAAGGCCACCATATAACCTACCATGTGATCGCCACTTCATCTGCCACTGGATCACCACCTCACCTTAGGCCAGACCCACCACTGGACTTTGCCCTTCTTTGTCGCTGATCCGTAATGGATAACTAGTGATCATCTTTCCATTGTGGTACAATGACCACCATTGGATTATCTCCAACCTGCTCACTCTTTATCTCTTCATCCATCTATGTCGCCAAGTCACGATGGGTAACTAACGAGCAGTTTCCCATCATGGTATAGCAATAGTCGTTGATCTTCCTCAGATCTTCTCACCTATTAACTCGCCTTTTTGCTACACATTCTTTGTCGTTGATCCGCAATGAGTTTAGGTCATGCATCCTCCAATCTTCCCAACTTGCTTGACCTTAGCTTCTTCTTTGCCAGTCTGTCGCAAAATTTGGACACCTTCAAATGTGCGTGCATGTGAGGGGGACCCACCTGGGCCATGAGTTGCCTCTTGCCAAAAGCACTTGTCTTTTGAACACATAACATGCATAAGATATTACATATAAATATTAAAGTTTTCCTCCCAACAATAAATGTGGGATAATGCTTTTGGGCATTCTGTTATTACAATTTCTACATATTGCATGGATGTCAACTAGGCATTTGAAACTACAGCATCTGATAAAATCCTCTATCATATGTTAGGATCAATTCCAATTTTGGTGCAAGAAATATCTCCTGGCAACCATAACACTAATATTTGCAGGGAATCTCTAAAGATGTTGCCACCTTCCTTAACCGCTTGCATTAACCGTCAACACATTACAGATTGAACCTAACCATCGAAACTACTGTCAACTTGTCACTGATTCGCAAGGACTAACCTTCGAGCAATTCCCATCGTGGTATAGCGACAACCATTGGATCATTTTGAAACTATTCAATCTTTAAATTCCTTCAGTACATAGCCGCCCTTACTTAACTATCTGGCTTAAATGTCTGCCTGAACCGCCCGGACTAGCCCGCCGCTAGTGGTCTGTGGCTTGGTCGTGATGAATAAATTTCTTGCAACTTTCAATTGTGGTATAGCGACAACCACTAGATCAAAAGAGACTTTCCCGACTTTTAAGGACCCTGATAGATACAAAGGAAAAGACTTAGGACTTAGGAAAACTTTGCAAAATATTTCAAAATTATTCAAAACCCACCCAAGCCTAGACTTAAAAGGGCCCCATTTCAACGATGCGGTGACCCTTCCACTAAAGTGGAAACAATAATGGGAAAATAGAAGTGACATGGACATAATGCGACACAAAGGTTTATTTTTTTCAAATGGTTTTGAAATGCCAAAAACCCTAAACCCTTAGAACCATAAACTCATAGACAAAGGTCAAATTTCTGAATTTTGATAGACTTTCAAGGATAAAAGGCAAGACATCGACATTATCCAAAACACTAATAATAGGATGGATGAAGGTATGATAGGCAAGTGGGAGATTATGGGATTAACTTGGTATTCAGATTTGTGAACTTCCATGAGAATCTTCTCATACCAAGCTTTGAAATTCTGGGTAGTCATGTTGAGAGTGAAGGATTGGATTGGAATTGGATGAAAATGTTTTGGAGAGGAAAGATTATGAAGATGATGTTAAATGAATATGAGGATTAGGAATTGGCTTGGAATGGTGATGGATTAGATTTGGTTTTAAAGGATTGGATTGGTCCTTAGATTAGGACTTGATTTGATTGGATTTGGATTAGATTAGGACTTGATTGGATTAGAATGGTCCTTGGATTAGGAATCGATTGGATTGGATTGGTTTATTGATTGAATGGATTGGATTGGATTGAATTTGATTTTATTTGATTTGATTTGATTGGGTTGAATTGTATTAGATTGGATTTGATTTGGATTGGATTGGATTGAATTGGATTAGATTGGATTTGATTTGGATTAAAGGATTGGATTGGTCCTTGGATTAGGACTTGGATTGGATTTGATTTGGATTTGGATTAAAGGATTGGATGATGGATTGATTGAGGATTGGATAACTGAATTAGGAAGATGGATGGATTTGATTGGATTAGAGGGAGAATGATTATGGAAGAATGGGTAGATAAAAGGAAGAATAAAGGGGAGGCTACCCAAAGTCAGATGAATGATTTGGATAGAAATATTGGTTGAGGGAGGATGATTGTTTGAATGGATGAAAGTGGATTGGGGATTGGAGAATTTCTTGGATAGATAGAAATGGATTAAAGATTTGATGACAAGATGGAATTTGGAATGAGGGATGATTGATTAGTTGTGGGGGATGCACTTGGCAAGAGATGTCAAGTAAATAAAAAACAATGGTCAAAAGAAGTTAGACTCAAAAGACACTCATGCTCATTCACAACATATCCTATGGTGAGAAAAGACAATAGTAAATGAATCCCAATTGGTTTCCTAGCTATGCTTACCCAGAGCAGACATTTAGATGCTTGACCCCACTGGCTTCCCTCCACAACACTCACTTCTCCAGAGCAGCCAAGCATCAATTCCCATAAAAACTCCTCATGGTGAACTTTGTGTCTCTACTAAGGGTCCTAAAAATATGGGTGGCTTTGGAGGTTTGACCTCCTGCACCAATGACTAGAAGGTTTTTGGCCACTATGCACAAGGTGTTTAATATGTCTTCCCATTAGGAGCTACCCTTTGCAGTTGCGCAAGCACAATTGAGGCCTATAGCCCAACGAAGAACCAATAACTTAGTAGTCACGCAAGCATGATTGAGATCTCTAGGATCCTACTAAGCACTCAATGTGAGAGGGAACTCTCATATAGCCCCAACCATTGACCCTTTCATCATCAATGGCCTATTTATTATAGTGAGTTGGGAACCCCAGGTCTAGGTGTACTCACTTGGGTCATTCTCCTCTGACCTTCTCAAAGAGAAAGTTGGGAGGGGAGGACCGCTAAGGGTAAGCATGCAAAAAACATGAAAAACTTGGAGGGTCTAGAATTCTGATCGTCTAGCTAGATGAGAACATACTCTTCTACCTTTACGCTTTCCACAAAACACAAAAGACAATGGTTTATTTACCCTCTAAATAGATCTAGGTGCCTAGTTAAGAAAAAAGACACAATATTTGGTTGGAACTCCTAGGCAACCTGCAAAACAATTAGATTAGTAGTTTGAAAATGAAGTCTTCGACAAGCGTACTGCAAAAGGCGAGAATGACAAAAAAAAAATTATTTTTTTTATTTTTTGGGAATGAGCATAAAAACAAGAATAAAAATATTCTACTAAAGACAAATGTGGATTTGGAGGAAACTTTGATGGGTAATTGGGGTTTGAATAGGTTTTTGACACTTTCTAAGGGATAGGCAAGCATAAAATGGGGATTTAAGAGGTGAGGTGAAGAAATGGAAAAATTTATCCAAGAGAGACAAAGAAGCGAAAATTGGAGATAGGCAATATGGAAAAATTTGGAGGTGATAGGATAAAAATGGAATAAGTTATGGCAAACACTAAAAATAGAGAAATGTGGGATTTCGAGGTTCAAATAGTGGAATTTGGGATAAGGTCCTCAAGGAAGGAACAGTACAAAATGAAATTGCGGGGGATATAGTTAAGTTTGGAGGAAAAAAGAGCGAAGATAAAGAAGATATAGTGAATTTTTTTAATTTATCCTGCGGTCGCATTGATTAACAGACAGTCGTGCTAATGTGCAAGCGGTCACAATAATAGATAAAATATTAATATTAAAAAGATAGCAAAAACAAATGCAGACACGCTGATTAGCAGGTGATCGCGTTGATGCACGGACGCTCACATCAAAACAACTAGAGTTAGCGCCCAAAACTTCAAATTCAACTTTTAACAAAATGCTTGTGCTAATCGCAGAGCGATCATGCAGAAGTGACAACTGAAAAGAGATTGAAGTGAGAAGATAGAAGTGAGAAGATAGAAGTGAGAAGATAGAAGTGAGAAGATAGAAGTGAGAAGATAGAAGTGAGAAGAACAGAAAGAGTGAAGAGGAGATAGATAGATTTTCGTGGCGATCACATTGAAGCACAATGAGGCGCCAGAAAAACTTTCAAATTTCACACGATCGCGCCGAAGCCAAGATGATCGCGCTAATTAGTAGGTAGTCGCGATGATATAGAAAATAGTCACACCAATGCATGTGCACTCATGCTGAAGTGTGAACCTGTGAGAAACCTTCACAAAAAACTCATTTTTTTGTTAAATTCGGGACATGGATCCCACCGGTTGTGCCAAAATGAAGAGGGGAAAATGGAGTAGAAGGGTTAAATGATTAAAAAAACACAATGAAATAAGCATGAAAACACTAAAACATCAAGATATCATTTTTTACCTTGCTATTTTACCTCTCCCTTGGATTGAGCCTTCGGTGAAGTTGAATAGCACCTCTCTTCAACTTGATTGGATGGGCTCCTTGACGGATGTGGAATTCTCTCCAAATGCTCAACAAGGTAAGTGGATTATTGGATTGGATTTGAGTGATGGATTAACGATGGATGGATTTGATAGAGGATTATGAAGAGAGAGGAGAAAAGAGCAGCATGATAATGCATGAGAAGTGGATGATTTGTGAGGAGAACGGCTCCAATTTATAGATTGGATGAGGCCAATGGAGGGCCAAGATTGATTTGATTATGAAGGGTTGAGATTGATTTGAGATAGAAGGCATGAATCAAGGGTGCCTTGGGAAAACAAACAGGAATATAAAATTCCTTGGGAAAATGGGGTAGAAATTTGAATTAAAAATATGAGGAATTAAAAATTCCAAAATAAGGATGCATTGAGGGATTCAAAGAAATTTGAATTTATTTTAGAGACTCAATGTTGATGTGACATGAGTGGGAATTAAAAATTGAGGGATAATGATAATCATGATTATGAGAGATTTTAGAAGAATTAATTAGGATAAGTGGGATTAGGAAAAGTGATTTGTAGGAATCACATGACTAGGTTAATTAATTAGAATTAATTAACTAAGTGGGTTTAGAGGAAATAATTATTGAGATGACTTTAGAAGAATAGGGGAATAATTAATTTATTTGATAGATTAATTATTGGACAATAGTGATAGAATTAATTAAATTAGATTTAATTAACACTCAGAAGAATAAGGATAACACAATTAAGTCAATTAATTATGTTGATAGGCTTAAATTAATTAAATATTAATTTTAGGTGTTTACAAACAACATAGTGTAGTTTCTCAATCATTGATCTATACTCATTTTTATCCACTAGATCTGAATCATCTTCCTTAGATAATCTACAACCAGTAACTATAGGGGTTCCAACTGGTTTACAGTCTTCCATTCCAAAGGTTTTCAATACCTCCTTCACATATTTGGATTAGCTGATAAAGATTCCTCCTTTCATCTGTTGGACCTGTAAACCAGTGAAAAAATTGATTTCTCCTATCAAAGACATTTCAAATTCCTTTTTCATTTCTTGTACAAAATTTAAAATCACATCATCATCTCCTCCAAATATGATATCATCTACAAACACTTTTGTAATCAATAACTTATCTCCTTTTGTCTTCAAGTAAATGTTGTTGTCCTCATTGGTTCTTTGAAATCCAATCTTTATCAGGTGTGAATGGAGTCTCTCATACCATGCTCTTGGAGCTTGCTTTAAGTCATATAAATATTTATGAAGTTTTCATACCATGTCCTTGTCTCCAGTCAATGCAAACCCATCTGGTTGTATAATATAAACCTCTTCTTCTAGAATTTCATTAAAAAATGCAGACTTGACATCCATTTGGTATACCTTGAATACCTTGAATGCAGCAAATACAATTATCTTTCTTACTCCTTCAAGTCTAGAAAATGGTGCAAAGGTTTCTCCATAATCCTCACCTTCTTCTTGTGCATATTCTTTGCAAACTATTCTAGCTTTGTTCCTAACCACTTCACCTTCTTCATTCGTTTTGTTCCTGAACACCCACTTAGTACCAATCACATTTTTATTAGTTGGTCTGGGGACAAGTGACCAAGTGTTTTTCTTCTCTATTTGATCAAGCTCCTCATTCATAGCCTTTATCCAATCATCATCCTTGAGAGCTTCCCTCATTGTTTTAGGTTCAACTATGGAAATCAGACAAGCACTTTCTCTAATCTTTCTTCTTGTTTGTACTCTAGCATTCATGTCTCCAATAATCTATTCTATAGAGTGATTCAACTTTACATATCTAGGTATAATCAGTTCTAGTATAGAAGTCTCTTCTTGTTCTTCTTCTTCATCTTCATCATCTTCCACTGGTTGAGAAATATCCTCCATACTGTTTTTCTCAGCATCATTTTGTATTTTTAGTTCCGTGATCACTATAGTTTGTTCATCTACTACATCAGACTTGCTAGTATCATCAGATCTATCAGAATACTCATCAACTTTCACATTAACACTTTCCACAATCTTCTTGGTTCTTTTGTTAAAGCACTTGAATGATTTTATCTTAGTTGAATAACCAAGGAAAGTTCCTTCATCACTCTTATGATTAAACTTTCCAGTATACTCATCTCTCTTTATGTAACACCTACTGCCAATGACTTTGAAATAACTAAGATTAGGAGTATGACCATACCATAATTCATAGGGAGTTTTGTCACTACCTTTCTTGACCAATACCTGGTTCATTATGTATACTACAGTTGTGACTTCTTCTCTCCAAAACATTTTAGGTACATCTCCTTGTACCAACATTGTTCTTATGGCTTCAACTATGGTTTGGTTCCTCCTTTTTGCAATTCCATTTTGTTGTGGTGTTCTTTGTGTAGATAGTTGTCTCTTGATTCCATTCTCATCACACTATTTCACAAATTTAGCTGATGTGAATTCTCCATCCCCGGTCAGATCTCAAGCACTTTAGGTTCTTACTGGTTTCTTTCTCCACTAAGGCTTTGAATTCCTTAAACTTGCTAAAAGCATCAGACTTCTCCTTCAAAAATGTCACCCACATCATTCTTGAATGATCTGTAGTAAATATCATGAAATATTTATCACCATCAAAACTCCTAGTCCTCACACGACCACATAAATCAGTTTGCACCAAATCTAAAATATTTTCAGAAGAAAATGATTTGATTTTGAAAGAGGAAGTAGCCATCTTACCCAACTGACACTCCTTACAAATCACATTGTCTAGTTTTACTAGTTGTGGCATACCTCTAACTATACTTGACTTGCTGAGCTTAACCAAATTATCAAAATTTACATGACAAAATATTCTATTCCATAGCCAACTATCCTCAACTTTTGAAACCAAACAACTATTAACATTAGTATTAAGATTGAATAAGTTACCTTTTATCTCTTTACCAGTAGTAATCAGTTCTCCTTTGTTTCCTAAAATCCTGCACACTCCATTCTTGAACTCAAGATGATAACCTTTATCATTTAGCTAACCAACACTCAACAAGTTATGCTTCAATCCTTCAACCCAATACACATCACCAACATTACTTTTTCCATTTAAATAAATTGAACCTTTACCTTTTACCAAGCATGGTGTATTGTTTCCAAATCTCACTACTCCACCATCAAAGTATTCAAGTGAGATGAACTTGTTCTTGTCACCAATCATGTGATGTGAGCAACCACTATCAATGACCCACTCATCACTGATGTCAATATGGGACAGTAAAGCTTCCTTTTCAAAGAGATCTTCCCTAACTGCTATAGAAATAATTTCCTCATTATCTTCATCCTCTGATTCCTCATCGGTAACACCTTCATCTATTGCAAATAAAATTGTTTCTTACCTTTTCCCTCAAACCTTCTGAACTTTTCCTTCTAATCACTGTTAGGACAATTAGCAACAATATTTCCTATTTTGTTACATGAGAAGCATTTAAGAGGAAGCTTGCCTTTGTACTTACCAGTGCCTCTAGGAAGTTTCTTTTCCAATAAAGCCTCAACTTCCATGAGGTTATGTTCACCATCTATTTCAACATTATCACCACCATGATGACAAACATTCTTTTCTTTTCTTATCGATGCATTAGATACTGATTCTTTGAAAGAAAATTCTTCTTTAGGTAGACTATTGTCAAAGTATTTAATTCAAAAGCAATAAGCTTTCATATTAATGAATCAATTGTAACTTTATCTTTACTGACTGAATTCAATTCTTGGATAGAAGATATTCTAATAGCATAAGAAAGCAATAAGGTTCTAAGAATTTTACTTACCACTGTCTTTTGTTATGGTTCCACCAACACTTTTGATTCCTCTGACTACTTATTTTATCCTCTGTCTATACTGAGTGATGTTCACACCTTCCATCATCCTCATGTAATCAAACTTGCCTCTTACGCTTTCTTCTTTATCTTTTTTCACATGCTCATCTCCATCATAAATCAACTTCAACTTTTCCAAATCTTCATAAGCAGTTTCTAAACCATGAACATCAATATATTCAGAATAAAAAAGAGTACTTACAATGGCTTCCAATTCTTGAATATTCTGCTGCTATTCCTTAAGTTGATCTGTAGTCATAGTTCCAGTAAGAGGTGTGTACTGATTAACCATATACTCCCAGAACTGTGGCCCCATACCTTTGATTAGATCTTCATTCTGAGCTCTAGATTTTGTAGATATCCTTTGTGAACTTAGGTCCCTCTTTCTTCATCATCTCAAATCTTTACCTCATGCAGTTAAGCTTCTTCATAAAGATGAACTAGGTCTCTGATACCAATTGTTATTATGAGGATCTAGTTACTATTGACAAGGGGGGTGAATCAATAGTAAAACAATTCTACAATACAAAAAAATATACCGGTAACTACTCAAACAATCTTCATAAGAAGATTTTCCAAGCCATTCACTCAAGTGTTCATCATTATGCAAACAATGTAAAGATATCAAATGCACAAATCAACAATGCAACAACCACATAAACATAGATATTTTCACTTGGAAACCCAGGTGGGAAAAACCACGATGGGAATTAGCACCCACAAAATATTTGCACTCTTTTGGAATGCACCCAATTAAAGGCCTAGCCTAGTTAAGAGTAGACCCTATTATGAATCACTTGGTTAAGCGATTTTGCTCCAGCCCTGTTAGGAGTAACCTTGTTAAATGATTTCAAACTCAAGTTAATGAGCCACCCGGTGAAGGGATTTACAATATAAGACCTTTTAGGATCTACCAGGTTAAAGGATTTCAAACTAGTGTAACTGTTAGGAAACAACAGGGCAAATGATCTGATTACAACACTTCCTTGATTGCTAGTACAAATCCTTTTTAGCACAACTTGGCTACACAGATGCAGACACTTCACTCTAGTTTGGCAACACCTTGTTCTCAAAACTATGGACACAAAATCTCTTCTCCAACTATACTTAAATACACTTTTCAGTTAGGCTGGCTACATAACCCTAACTACATTCAAAATACAATGAATTTACATTACAGATCATTAAAAATCATTATATATCATTACAACAAATTTGCAGACAATTTCCACTATTGAATGATCACCACAAATTACTGCACATCGATTTGAGAAGAAATCAAACCCTTGTCACATTCTATTAAGCACTTTGTTGTTTCCAAATAAATTTGATCCTTGTATGTGCTCAGTTACCATCTTATCATTACACATAGTTTTCGACATGTCATCACTAAGTTATGATCATGATAAGATCCACCGCCAAACCTTAAATCATTACTGGTTAAAGATTTGTTACCTGTATAACATTCTTATTCACAAAGTTCACAACACTCTATCATAACTAAATACACCAAATCTGCTTATGGATTTGGAACATAGGTGCATGTTCCTATCTTCAACACTCATGTAAAACTACGTCTAACTCTTCACCAATAGTATGTACTGGTTACTTGATCATTGCTTTGTTCCTGTTTACCTTGTTGTCAATTGGTTAGGCTATACTGGTAGGTCTAGATGACTTAGATGACTAAGAAAACATGGTTGACATCAATAAAAACACAAATGAAGTCATCAAACAACTTAAAACTATATCATCATCATCTAGCCAACAATCTCCATCAACTTTACCGGTCATCTTCATCTCATCAACATCTCCATATGCCAACAATCTCCCCATCATTATCTTCATTAATTATGCCAACAATATGTAACTATCCCAAGAAATCTGACCCTTGTCACATTCTACTAAGCACTTTGTTGTTTCCCAAGAAATCTGATCCTTGTACTTGCTTAGTTACCATCTTATCATTACACACGGTTTCTGACATGTCATCACTAAGTTATGATCATGATAAGATCCACTGCCAAACCTTAAATCATTACCGGTATAACATTCATCTTCACAGAGTTCACAACACTCTATCATAACTCAATACACCAAATCTTCTTATGGGATTGGAACATAGGTGCATGTTCCTATCTTCAACACTCCTATAAAACCACAACGTCTAACTCTTCACCAATAGTATGTATCGGTTACTTGATCATTGCTTTGTTCCTATTTACCTTGCTATCAATCGATTAGGCTATACCGGTAGGTCTAGATGACTTAGATGACTAAGAAAACATGGTTACCATAAATAAAAACACAAATAAAGTCATCAAACAACTTACAACTATATCATCATCATCTAGCCATAAGATAATCACTATGGAGATGTTGATGAGATGAAGATGACTGAGATAATCACTATGGAGAAGTTGATGAGATGAAGATGACCGGTAAAGTTGATGGAGATTGTTGGCTAGATGATGATGATATAGTTGTAAGTTGTTTGATGACTTTATTTGTGTTTTTATTGATGGAAACCATATTTTCTTAGTCATCTAAGTCATCTAGACCTATCGGTATAGCCTAATCGGTTGACAACAAGGTAAACAAGAACAAAGCAATGATCATGTAACTAGTACATACTATTGGTGAAGAGTTAGACGTTGTGGTTTTATAGGAGTGTTTAAGATAGGAACATGCACCTATGTTCCAAGCCCATAAGTAGATTTGGTGTATTGAGTTATGATAGAGTGTTGTGAACTCTGTGAAGAAGAATGTTATTTCGGTAATAGATCTTTAACTGGTAATGATTTAAGGTTTGGTAGTGGATCTTATCATGATCATAACTTAGTGATGACCTGTTAGAAACCATGTGTAATGATAATATGGTAACTGAGTGTGTACAAGGATCAAATTTCTTGGGAAACAACAAATTGCTTAGTAGAATGTACAAGGATCGGATTTCTTATTGGCATATATCTTATGGATAGATGATGATGATATAGTTGTAAGTTGTTTGATGACTTTATTTGTGCTTTTATTGATGCAACTATATCTTCAAATCTCCATAGCCATCAATCTCCATATGCCAACAATCTCCCCACCTATGCATTGGGCTTCTCAGAGAAAGCTATCGATCCTAAATAGAAAATCACTATCAAGGCATATGATGATGAAGAAAGGTCATCCGAAGGAATAGTGGTGTTACCCATTCAGGTAGGACTTGTACAGAAGGAAACAATTTGCCAAGTCATAGATATAGACTTGACATATAACATACTCTTGGGTCATCCTTGGATCCATGAAATGGAAGCAGTACCTTCTACATATCATCAATTTCTCAAGTTCCCTTACAATGGAAGGAGATATCAATATCAGTGGACACCAACCCCTTTCAGTATTGCAACACTATGAGGGCAACTCAAAATGTTCTAGTACCACATTACAGGGAGGCCCAAGCTTCCTCATCATCCAGTAATCAGGGAAAACTCAAGTATTTGTCCATAGACTATGAAAATAAGATGAAGATAAAATACGAAGGTATGGGGGAATATTCTTTTGATTCCCTATGTATATCAAAGTTGCTGACTTTGCTAAGGTCTCATGGACAACCTTCAACATCAAGGCACACAGCAACACAACCCATCAAACATTTTGATGGAAAATTTATCCAAGTAGGCACACTCGCAGAAGAATCAGAAGACAAGGATATCCTCAATTGGATATACAAAGATGAGGAAGAAATAAGAGCCACTGCTCTAGAAGTTACCATCCCCATACAACAATATGGCAATGGATTCAGAAGCATTTGGAGAATGGGATACAAAGGAAAAGGACCTACTGGCAAGTGTCAAGAAGGTATCACAAAACCAATTCAACCTCATTCACAACTTACCAAAGATGAATCGAGACTTGGGCATGGTCAGTATATTCAACCTGTTCAAAAATGAGATCATCATAATCCCCGATGGAGAAGAAATGTAACACATAATGATGAATCATGGCAAGAAGTGATACACCAAGTAGCTAAAAAGACAAACAAAGAACAAACGGATGAAGAATATGAGAAATAACAAGAGGAACTTGCTATTCAAAGAGAGAAAGCTTCCTATAAACAAATACATCACGTGCAAGCAATAACAAGACCTAATCAAGCCAATACACAATCAGTAACAAAAATAATAGTTAGAAAATAAAGAGAAAATGAATATAAATGACAATGATAATAAATTGCCATTCAAAGGGAAGAGATTGTTTATGAACAAATCCAAAGAGTACAAGAAAGAACAAAACCTGAATCAAAACAAGCAACATAACTTGTATCATTTATCAGCGAACTCTTCTCGCCATACAATATTCCTCTTAGATATAGTGGTGTAGCCTTAGAAAGTTATTCTAAAATAGACTCAAATGAATATGAATGGGATACTTGCTCTAATGTCTCTAAAGACACTGATGTACATACAATCCACACATATACACCCTTACCCTATGATGGACAAGGTTCGAGGTCTAGATCATTTGAATTTGGACCACTACATATCTACAAGGCTAGTGAGAACAAGCAGCGTCAATACGAAATAGACAACATCAAAGAGAGTACCATCAAAGACATTGATATCATCATAGACTTTGATACATCCAATAACAACTATGACACCATCTCCATCATGACTCTTACAATGATAGACCTTGACCCACCAAACTATTCCCTTCCTCTCATACATCTTGACCTTATAGACTGGGAACAACCTGAACACATTAATATGTCGACCTTTCAAAACTATGATGCCATTGTCCAATACCTTTTGTTCCGTGAACCCAGAAACATGCTCCACTAGGGAACCCTATGACAATGTCTACAATCAGGAGAGTGCCAAGTATCTTAGTTGTAAAATGAATAAAATAAAAAAATTATCTAATGGTGAAAACCATTTAATGGCAGTATCAGATCATAAAATAGTAAAAATAAAGGATGTATCTGATGGTGAAAAACTATTTGAGGCACATGTGGATGAGAGATTTGACACTCTTCCTAAACATTATGAGGAGAGATCACCAATTTTGATTGAGCCAACTCAATCAATCAATATTGGCACTAAAGCAGCAACAAGAACCGTACATTTGGAAGAATCGCTAATAGAATAAGAAAGACCTGACTTCATCAAATTCTGCAAGGAAAAAGAAATCAACTTCATTTGGTCTTATGCAAATATGTCGGGAGTTGATCCAAACCTCATTATGCATCACTTATCAATCACTCCAGGAGCTAAGCTTGTTAAACAAAAACTCATAAAGATGAATCCACGTGTGGCATTGCTAGTCAAAGTTGAACTAAAGAAACTACTAGATGTCAGTTTTATCTGACCTATAGACTATGCATAATGGATTTCCAACATTGTATCAATCTCCAACTCATACAAAAGCATCTGAATCTACACCGACTTTAGGGACCTCAATAAGGCTTGTCTGAAAGATGACTTTCCTCTACCAAGAATCAATACAATTGTGGATCTCACAGCAGGGAACGCAATGCTATCACTCATGGATAATCGATCGAGAAGTGAGCGCCCCCCCCCCACACCGCCTTTCTATTTCAGGTTACAACCAAATAAAGATATCTCCAAAGGATCAGGATAAAATGACATTCACATGTCTATGGGGTACATATTACTAGAATGTCATGCCTTTTGGTTTAAAAAATGCTGGTGCGACCTATCAAAGAGAAATGACAACAATCTTCCATGACATGATGCATACTTGTATGCAGGATTATCTAGATGACTTTCTAGCCAAATCATTCACAAGAGAGAGACACCTAGACATTCTTGATAAAATATTTCAGAAACTAGAGCAATTCAATGTCAAATTAAACCCTAAAAAGTGTATTTTTGGGGTCACATCCGAAAAAATCTTGGGCTACATTGTATCAAAAAAGGACATTGAGGTGGACCTCACAAAGGTTCAGGAAATCATGGAAATGCCACCTCTAAGGAACATTAGTCAGCTATGATCTCTTCGAGGTAGGCTACAATCTATCAGAAGGTTCATTCCTCAACTAGTGCACAAATGTCTCCCATTCAACCATCTACATCATAAAAATGTACCTTTCAGATGGGAGGACAAGTGTGCAGCATCATTCCATCAGATGAAGCAATATCTCATGAATCCACCTATTTTGGTGCCACCAATAGCGGGCAAGCCACTCATTCTCTACATATCAGCAATGGAAGTCTCACTGGGGGCATTACTAGCACAAGAAGACTCAATAGGAAAGGAAAGAGCCATTTATTACATTAGCAAGACATTAAATGGCTACAAACTTGATTACACCTTCATCAAAAAATCTTGTTTAGTTGTGGTGTCAACTTCCCAAAAGTTGTGACACTATAGGTTAGCTCATACTATCAAGCTAGTGGCGAAGATCAACCCATTAAAATGCTTACTTACCAAAGTCGTTCTCACAGAGAGGTTAGAAAAATAGGTCATGAACCTAAGTGAGTTTGACATTCACTGCACAGAACAGAGGGTTGTCAAAGGACAAGCAATAGTAGATCAATTGGTAGAAGAAACACTACCATACAAACACCCACTACATGTGGAATTTCCAGATACAGATGTGCTCACTATTACACCAAAGCAATGGATATTATACTTTGATGGGTCCTATACATAATATGGATTGGTTGTCGGCATCTTATCCATCACTCTAGAAGGACACACAATTTTGAGATCCTACAGGTTGATGTTCCCATGCACCAATAATATCACTGAGTACGAATCTCTAGTGATAGGTATAAAAGTATCGGTGGAGGAAAATCACATAATTGAAAGTCTATGGGGACTCTCAATTAGTTATCAATCAGGTCAATAATGACTATCAAATGAAGGATGATAAAATAATTCCCTACAAACACATGGTGGATGATTTAAAGAAATAATTTGTACACATCACATTTGAGCAGATTCCAAGGCTAGACAACAGAGCTGCTAACATAATGGCCACCATTGACGTGCTCCTACAAATTGTAGACAGACATAATCATTATGAATTCTTGGTGGACAAGTTATTTTCCCCTGCCTACGACAATTCAGAATCCCAAGTCACATCTACCCTAGATGGTTCTGATTCCCCCTATATGAAAAGATCTACACCTACCTAAAAGACAATACCCTTCCACCAGACCTATCTCAAAACCAGAAACGCAGCTTTATTGTTCAATCATCCCGCTATACCTTAACTATTGATATGTTATATCATCGAGGTCTTGATGGTGTTAGGATAACCAGTGAAAAACTAAGAGGGGGGGAGGTGCATCAGTTGTTAACAGATTATAACATTTAATCCACTTAATAACCTTTAACCAAATTAAGTATGGGTAAAGAAGAAACAAATACCGGTAAACAATGCAAATTAGAAATTACATACATAAACAATGCAAAGCAACTATACCACATAACACCATGATTTGTACGTGGAAAACCCAGAAGGGAAAAAACACAGTGGGAAGCCTACCCACAGTCATATGATAATTCTATAGAAAGTATGTGTTACAATGAGGGGCCTTCACTTGCAGGAAGGCACACTGCCTAGAATGTACTGCTCATTACAAAAAGAGCCTCACTACCTACAGAAAGGCTACAACCATCTCAGGATAAATGGACAACAATCCAATAGAGTGAACTACCAGAAATAGCATCTACCATGCCTGATTACAGTCTCAGTTGAGCTCAATACCGAAGGACTAAATCCTCTTCCTTAATCCTAATTTGATCACCAATGATGAACCAAATCCTCTGCCTAAATGATATTACAATATTCGCACATTACATTCCTTGACCATGACCTTTTTCAATAACCATGATTCTCTACAAAGAGTTTCTACCTCTTATTTATACAGACCCTAAGGCCTAAACCAATTAGGTCAGCCACCTAAAAGATATTACAATAAGATCATTACATAAATCCATATTATAATGATATGCCATGTCGGATTAAGACCAGAATAATAATAACAAATCCATAAAACATCCTGAAACATCCCAATTGTTTGTATCATGGATGTGTTACATTAGTTTCGTCATTGATGTTAACACTTATCCTTCTTGAGATCTACATTGTTTATTTGGCACTATGGTTATATTGGTTTACTGTCGAACTGACACATTGTGTTCATTGTCAAGGTCAATGACTTATGCATAGTCACCGGTACTGATGATGACTTGTTATCATCTGGAGATCACTTGATTATGTCTAAGACATGGTTTGGATACTTGGTTTTGATGTTTTGGTTATTGGTCTAATCCGGTTTACATATTTGTTGTTACTGACAGATTGGTCTAGGTTATGGACCGGATACGTTATCTATTCCAGATCAGCATGACATGTTATGGAGATGATTTATTGATTGGATATTGTTGTAAATGTATTGAGATGACATGTTGTATTGCATCAAGACTTATTTGTAATTGATTTAATTGTAATATTCTTAGTAAGTCAACCTACACATTTGGGCTTAGGTTTTGTATAAATGTAAGATCTCATTTGTGACATGAAGTGTGGAATTGTGTTATTATTCAAGATCATATGAATAGATCATAGAGCGAATCAAGAAGACAACATTTGAAGGTTCAAGGAAGGTTTGAAGGTGTTTATCAGAGCTTAAACCAATACTGAATCGAGCATAGAAAATTCACTTTGAAGCAGTACATTGTTCTAGGATTTAACCATCCTATTGTAGTCATTGCGACTCCGATTTGAGCAGTGCGCTCTAAGCGATTGGCCTTTCTGCATGTGCAAACCCCATTTGTATACACACTATTTGCAGTAGTATCATCTGATTGTGGGTAAGGTTTTCCACCATGGTTTTTCCCCTTACAGGGTTTCCACATCAAAATATTTGTGTTATGTGTTGTGGAGGTTGTTTCTCCTTCTGTTCCATGCATTAAGTTTCACGAGTATTGATATAAACTGCTAATCTATTAATCGACATTAAGTTTGGTTTACCGGTATTAATTATTAAGTTGAATTAATTTATAGGTTGAAATTTATTGATAAATGATTCACCCCCCTCTCAATTGTCCTTCCAGTTCCTAACATCTGTGACATGTAGAGTACATGTTAGCATGATACCGGTCCATAACCTAGATAGCTATTGGACCTATTCTGTGTCCACCACACCAAAGAAATGTCTTCAAGTAGTTGAAGCATGATCAAAGAACATCTTTAGCATCCTGAAATCCATGAAGATGTTGTACCAACACCAATTATGCATCATGTTAAGATTCCTTAGTGAAAGCTCTACCAGTAGAGCCTTAAACCAATGTTGGTAAGGGTTTACCAGAATGTATGATAACATCTAATTACCAAGTCAATACCAATTGACCAAGAAATTCTCATGGAGCATATAACACATGAAATCAAACATACTTCACTGATCCAAACATTCTGGAAGTGTCTAATAGATAGTCTCTTTTGCTTGTAATAGTAGATCTTCTGTCGGTAACCAACCATATCAGCTAGTGATGACATCAATGACAAAACATCAATACAACACATAATCAATTCATCCATAATGCCAACAGAAGATACTCTTCTTCGGTGTCTTGATCGTAACGAATCTGCAACTGCCTTGCAAGAGCTTCATGAAGGTTTTTGTGGCACACATTCGAGTGGTCCTACTCTTGCCAAGAAACTTATAAGGATGGGCTATTATTGGCCAACCATGAAAAAAGAATCATATTAGTTTTCCAGAAAATGTCCAAAATGCCAAATTCATGGCAATCTTATACATTCACCAACCCAGGAGTTGCAACCATTCACCACATCATGGCCTTTCTACCAATGGGGGCTTGAGCTTATAGGAAATATTCATCCTTCCTCATCAAATGGATACAAGTTTATCATCATAGCCACTGAGTACTTCACAAAGTGGAGTGTGGTAGTCTCATTGACCATAGTTACTGGCAAGCAGATGTCTTCCTTCATTTTGAACTACTGCATCTGTCGGTATGGCATTCCTAGTTCTAACATCACAGATAATGGATGACCTTTCAAGAATCAAGATGTACAAGAACTTTGTGAGTGATTCCATATCGAGCATTGCTTTTCAACACCATATTATCCACAAGGGAATGGCCAAGATGAGGCCTCAAACAAAACAATCTTGAACATCCTCAAGAAGAGAGTGAATGATACTGGTAAAGATTGGCATAACTAGCTTAATCTTGTACTTTGGGTATATAGAGAAAGTTTCCACACACCCACATGACCTACACTATACTCGTGTGTGTATGGATCATAAGCTATCCTACATATTGAGGTAGAAATTCCATCACTTGGGGTATCATTGAAAGGCCTCATTCTAGATGAAGAGTATAGGGTCAGCAAATTGCAAGAGCTAGAGTTTCTAGACGAATGTCGTCAATGTGCCTACTGTTAGCATATAATTTTTTAAATTAATTATGCTCTTAAAATGTTGTTCTCCTCTATTTCTTGGATTTATACTGTAGACACCTAAAATTGTCATGTCTAATTAAATAAATATCTTTATTTATTTAATTATTTAAGCCTAATTCTTCTATTAATTAAATAAATCTTTATTTATTTAATTAATTCATTTATCCTCTTCTATCCTTATTTCTCATTTAAATAAATACCTTTATTTATTTAAATTATCCTTTTTCCTAAATTAAATAAATATTTTATTTATTTAATTGATCCCACTTCTTCTATTAATTAAAATAAATCTTTATTTATTTAATTAATTCATTAGCCTTTTCTACCTATGACACATGTCATTCATCTCTTAATTCATACACTACCTACCCTCTTATTATTTTATTATTTCTTTTACCTACCCTCTAATCATAGCCGACCTCTTTTACACCTCTCAATCTTATCCCTCCATTTCATATAGTGTCTTCTATATAAGGAGATACTTCATTCATTATCAACCCTAATCAATCTATGCATCCTAACTAACTCACTATGCATTCGGCCTCAACTATGCTTTCGAACTTGCATATGCAATCAAGCCTACTTGCAACCACATTTTTGTTCTTTGTTGAGCTCTTGTGCACATAAAATTTGAGAGCAAATATATCAAGCGAGATCAATGGAGATAGGAAGAATGGAGATTCAAACCCTACTGGACATGTGATGGTATAATATTTATGATTTCATTTGATTTTCATTGTCTTAGGTAATCTTCATGTGTTATGGTGGATCTTTGTTGTTGTTAGGCTAGGGTTTTGTGGTTAAATTCATTTAGTCTTTCAACATTGTTGTTTCCATTTTCACCATATACATTTTGGCATGCCCCATGGGACATGGATTTTTGTTAGATCTATGTTTTTTGCAAATTTTTCTAACCCTATATTGTTGTTTTGTAAAACAATTTGGAGAATAACCTTGTGCAACTAGGGTTTTGGTTACAAAATCAAGATCTTGGAGAGATTTGATCATATCTCACAAACGGCTTGGAAATTTTGCACCAACTTTTTTTTGTAGATTGAAGACAGTATTGGGAGCTCTGAAAAAAAAAATCAGATCTATTGGAGCATATTTTAATTTTCTATGAATTTTTTATGAATTTTCATAAAAAATTAATTTTGAGAGAAAATGAGAGAATGTTTTGGATTTTCTTACATTTTTGGAAATCTCTCATAATTATACAGAGGATTTGTTCTTTGTAATTTTAATTTTGATACAAAATATTTCCTAAAAAATTGGATCTTTAAAAATTAGGGTTTTTCCTTATTTTGATCAGATCTCACAAACGAATTTGAATTTTGGCATAACATTTTTTGTGCAGGTCATGAAAAGTATCAAAAGGATTCAGTAAAAATTTTAGATTTTCTGGATCAAATTTTTATTTTATATGAATTTTTTATGACTTTTCATAAAAAATTAATTTTGAGAGAAAATTAGTGAATTGTTCAGATTTTCTTACATTTTTGGAAATTTCTCAGAATTATACACAGGATCTGTTCTTTGTGATTTTAAATTTGATGCAAAATCCTTCCTCAAAAATCAGATCTTTGAAAATTAGGGTTTTTCATTATTTTACTCATATCTCACAAACTGCTTGGATTTGTTTCAGAAATTTTTTTTATGCAAGTTTGGAAGACCATTAGGACTCTCCAATAAAAATTTCATATTTTTTGGATCTATTTTGCATTTTATATGAATTTTTTATGATTTTTCATAAAAAATTAATTTTTGGAGTAAATTAGCAATTTTTTTGTATTTTCTTACATTTCTGGAAATCTCTTGAAATTTTACAGGTGGTCTTTTTTTATGATGAATCATATATTTGAATTGGTCAACAAAACGCATTGTTCAAGGCCCCTATTTCACAAAGTCTTTTGGATCTAAAATTTACCTAACTTGTGTGCTTGTAGGAAGGGGTTATCATTTGAAACAATCCATACTACTAACAAATCTTTGTTTTAGGACCTTGGCAAGGGTTTTTGATCTTCATTGTGTGCCTTGTTTCATAGAATAGCAAACACTTCAATTGGTGCACTAAAATTGAACCATTGTCTTTTGTGTCTTGAGCAATAGGCTCTTTTTGTTTCATCTTTAGAGGGCCTGTCTCCCCGTGTGGTCATTAGGACTACTAGTGAGGAGAGAACAAACCAAGTGGTAGCAAAAGAAAATCCATCTTCTTCCAAACCACTATAAATAACTATATCCATGGTGTAAAATATGAATAACATGTGCTGATTAGTTCATACCGACACTATGTCTCCCCATAAACCTGTTTGATCAAATTTATTTGATCATTTGTAAGGTGTAACCCCTACCGGCTGGGAGCCTTCTATATTTATAGAGCTGAAAGTGCCACATGTATGGCCACATGAGCGGATGCCCTTACTATCACCTTTTTATTTTAGAAGCCAAAATCCTTCTAGTTGTTGAGGTAGGAGGTCGAACCTCTAGTAGCAGCCCACACACATACGGTTCTTAGTAGAGATACAAAGTTCGCCACGGGGAGTTTTCGGGGGGACTGATGCTTGGCTGCCCCGAGAAGTGAGTGCCGAGGGTGGAGCCAGTGGGGACAAGCATCTAGGTATCTGCTCTGAATAGCATAGCCTCGAGGGAAACTCCATGTGGGATCAACAACTATTGTCCTAGCCAGCCATAAGAATTGTGCTTGACTTATTTTGAACAATCAAACATTCAAGACCAAATAGCAAAACATTGTGTCTTTTGTGTCTTCAAGTGTATGCAAAACAATTTTTTACATCAAACAACACACTTTTCTTTGAGTCATTTTGAGCCTAAACACTTGCAAACATTGAGTCTTCATCATCATTGTGTCCTCTTGTCATGAAAAACAGTCAAAACATTCAGATTTGGTCACAACAAAACAACTTTACAAATTGGAAAATTTTACAGTCCAACAAACAAGAGCAATTAGTTTCAGAATTCTTGAGCTTCCTAAGCTATCTCTTCAGGTTTTCATCTAGCATTCAACCTATCTTTGGGTCTCACAAAGTCCATCATTGCTTTACACCTTACATTACATTCACATTTGTCTAAACTTGAGTCAAAAGGTCACTTGCTTGTCCTCATCATACTTTGTCAACACACTACATACAACAACATTTTGCTAAGTGGTCCCTCATCAAGGTCTATCACCTTTGGGTCTCATTTGGTCTTACTTAGAGTCAAAGTCAACTTACCTCATCAAGAGAAACTATCATCTCTTTGGAAGTCACACCTACTCTACTACATACATACTTGATCTTACATTTTGGACATTGCAAGTAAACCTCAGATTCAATTGCATTCCATCCAACTCTTGGTCTTTCATACTCATTCCATTTTCATCTAGTCTCACACATCTTGGTCAATACCTAGTTCATGGTTGAAACCCATTCCCAAAAATCTAGGAGAGAAGCTAAAGAGGCTCAAGAGTCTACAAACATGAGTTCCTATGAGTATGACAATGATATCTTTTTCAATTATGATCATACTACATTACCTGACATGGATGCCTATAGAAACATTCCAAATGTTGAAAACATTGATACACACAATGACAATATGGACAACATTTCAATACATTTAGCAGAAGTGGAAGACTCCATTATGGATCCCCGTTTCAATCGATTGGTTGAGGAAATAATGAGGAGAGATAGACAATATTTCTTACAAGTGATGGCACAAAGTGGAGCTAAGATACCTCAAGATTTTGACATGTCTCAAATAAGGGAAAATCAACCTTTGCAACAAACTCACTCCAACATGGATCAAAGGAGGCCTAATAGTGGAGGCAATAGAGGACCACATATGGTACCTGAATCACCATCATCTTTGTTTCAAAAACCAGAAGTCCCATACACACATGGTCAAGCATATGATACTCACCTTCGTAGACCATTATGGAAGTCTTATGCAGAAAAATATTCTCAATCACATACCAATGCTAAGGATCAACCACCAAGGCAATTGGATATTCAAAGGCATGCTCAAAATTTGGACACAAGGAAACCCCACATCAAATTTGGAGGCAACACACTAGAACAAACTCATGGCATTCCTATAGAGTATGGCATACATGGACAAAGCAGATATTCCATTCCTCACCATGACTCTATACCAAGTTGTCCATATATGCAGCATCACTATAGACCTCCTCCATATGAACATGTGTATGATCAATATCATCCATATATGCAACATGCTCCTCCTCCAATTGGTGCCTCAAGCATGGGGTATGGTCCAAGAAGTCAATCTCCACCTAAGAATAATTTGGAACAACAAATCAGGGACTTACAAAAGAAAATGGAGGACATAAATACACCGAAGCCAACTTACATAATGAGAGACATATGTCCCTATCCATTTGACAAAAGCATTCCAATGCCTCCTTTTCCTACACACTTTGTGACACCTAAGTTTGATAAGTATAGAGGAAAAGGGGATCCTAAGGCACACATAAGACAGTTTTTCACAGCTTGCATTGAGGTAGCAATAGAAGAGACATATTTGATGAGATTATTCCCATAAAGCTTAGGAGATCAAGCTATGGAATGGTTCTCCCAACTTCCACCCAAAATTAAGTCATGGGGTGACTTAGAAGAGGCATTTATCCAACATTTCTCATACAACATAGAGACAGACATATCAGTCACTACTTTGTGCAACACCAAACAAAAGAATGGAGAATCTTTTTCATCATTTTTACAAAGATGGAGGAATTTAGCCAGCAGATGCTCTTGTGAAATTCCACAAAAACAAATGGTAGAAATGTTCACCCAAAATGTTAACAAAGACATTGGCTATGATCTAAGGAAAGCTTGTTTGTCCACTTTCAAGGACATCATTGAAAAAGGCTTAGCGACAGAAAAGGTCCTAATTGAGCAAGGAGTCATCAAAATATTCAAAGAATACAAAGATGACTTTAAAGGAAAAGATAAGCCAAGATTTTGGAATAAAAACAAGAACACAGTCAATGATGGTGTTGTGGATGCCAATACAGTATGACCCAAAATTATTTTTTCTAGATCAAGCTCTACAAACAATCAAGTGAATAATCAAACAACTTCTAGATCACAAAGGAAGTACACCCCATTGGGAGAACCACTTGAGTCAGTTTTCAAGAAACTAGTGACAAACAAAGTAATCACAATTCCAGATTTTCCTCCATATGAGCCAAAGGTCAAACCAAATTGGTGGAATGATGATGAATATTGTGAATTTCATAAGAGCAAGGGCCATAAAATAGGAAATTGTCATCGATTGAAGAACATCATACAAGATCTCATTAATAGAGGTGACATTGAGATTGAAGGACACTCATCCAATCAAGAACATGAGATGTTTAAAGAACCATTCCCAAAGCATGACAAGGGAAAAGCTAAAGCCACAGATGACCAGACCAACTATACCAGAGCATCTTATAACTATGATTCAACTATCAATCACAATTCGATGGACAGTTATGTCTCTACCATTATCATCAAGGATAAAATGCTTGAGACTTCTACCCAAAGACCCAATATTGTCCTAAAAGGCATTGGATCTTCTTTTGAACCTACCTCTGAATGTAATGTCACAACTCGTTGAGGTAAATTCACTTTGCAAGGTGCTCCAACTAAAAACACCGCTTTTGCATAAACCAAACTTGAGTATGACCTTGTAGAATAGTTAGGGAAGACACCCGTGCTCATCTCCATCCTTGATCTCTTACGCATATCCCCCACACATAAAGCCATTTTTGACAAAATCTTGAGAGACACTTTTGTCCCCACTGATCTGAATGTGGACCAGTTTCAAGCCATGGCGGGATACCTTTCCATTCCACACTCCCTTACATTCACAAAAGCCAATGACGCCTCTGTAAGTCAGCCATATAATGCACCGTTACACATTGAAGCCTTCATACACAAACATCAAATAAAACGAGTCCTGATAGATGGAGGAGCAGGTCTAAACATTTTCACATTGAGCACTATTTAGAAATTGGGATATTCTGATAAAGCTGTGAATTCTACAAACAAAATTACCATCAAGGCATATGATGATAAAGAGTGTTCATCCAAAGGCACAATCACCTTGCCTCTCAGAGTTGGGCCAGTTACAAAGGATGTGATTTGTCAAGTCCTAGACCTAAATCTCACATACAACATACTCTTGGGATGCCCATGGATTCATGAAATGAGCGCAGTCCCATCTACATATCATCAATGCATCAAGTTTCCACACAATGGAGTTGAAGTGACTGTCAAAGCTTACCCAAATCCATTCATATATTGCAACAATCTACGACCTAGATCAGCAATAACAATCCCAATCAATCAAGAAGCTATTCCTTCATCAGCATATGTGGATCCAGAATCATTGAAAGCTTCTACATCAAAACAAGCAGAGATAAAAGAAAAGTTCAAGATTAAAGACATGGGATGTGGTGAGTATATCTTTCATGTTGATCAACTCCCACTATCTCCTAAGACATTCAGTCAACAGGAACAATCTATAAACAATTTGTAATGCCAAGGAATTGGGTGTGAACCACCTAGTGTTGTGGCTACTAAGTCTGAATGCAAGTCTCCTCTAGTAGTGCAAGTAGCTCTTGATATCAATAGTCCTAAGAGTGGTTCCAGCAAAGAATCTATTGAGCGTATCACCAATCCTCTTGAGAAATAATATAGCCTTACCATTTCATCTACTCATTCCATCTCCACTCCACTTCCTGACTTGGATCAACAAGAATCACAAAAGCCCTTACTTATTGGGGATCAAAAATCAAGCTTTGAAAAGAAAAATCTAAAAGTCAAAAATAAAGAAAAGTCCTTTAGTTAAATCAAAATCAAAAGCTATTGGACTCTGCAAAAATCAAATTCAAGGATAAAAATCCTATGAAACAAAAAGAACAAGAGTTGATCTCCCCTAATATCAAAATAACTGAGGGCAAAAGTTCTAAAAATTTAAGTCAAAAAGCACACTTGTTGATCCTAAGTCTCCATCATGCTATCTTACTTTCACTCCTTTTCATAATCATAAGCCTTCATAACTCATCCACTTGTTCCACACATCCTTTCCCTCCTAGCGATACATCATGGACCTTTAATGGACCTTTCTTGAAGGACTTTGTTGTCAGGGATGCCCAAACTTCTTTAGGTGACATGCATACGAGCTTGTGTAGTCCACACACTAGTAATTCTATCTTAGTTCCTTTATCAAGGAAGACAATCACTCAAGCTACATATCATTCATTCAAGGAACAATGCAGTTACAATCATAAAGTCAAGCCTCGCACATTTGAGGTAGGTGACTTGGTCCTCAGAGAAAATCCTAAAAATCAACAAGACAGAAAGAAGAAGGGCAAGTTCGAACCAAACTGGTTGGGTCCTTACATCATCATAGCAGCATATGGATCTGGTACATATCAGCTCTCAACCAAAGAGGGTGAACCTTTGGAGGATCCTATCAACAACATGCACCTTCGCAGGTTTTACACATAGCTCTTCAAAATATCCTAATTTAAAAATTAAAAAAAAAATTTAAAAATTAAAAAATTAAAAAAAATCATAAAAAACATAAAAAAATCGGTACTTGGTAAAAACTTGGCAAACTGGCGCCTTGTGACACAAAAAAATTGAAAAAATAGAAAAAACATTTCGTCCAATGGTGAAAACCACTTCGGTGGCTCCCTGGGCAAGTACCATGGTGAAAACTGGGTCACCAGCGCCATGCGTAGAGACATTTCTCCTCCCTCCTTCAGGATTCAATTTCATCCTTCACTTTGGACACACTCACAACCTATTCATCCATAATAAACTTACCCATTCCCATCATGGCTTGTTATTGGTCTACCCAAGATTGGTTCGCCATTCATAATAAACCTTCCTTTTCACTCCTTTCCATTCATAATAAATCAGCTCCTATCTATGGCTAAGGCAAATCCTATGTCTCGTAATGGGTGTGGAATTGAGAGCATCAAATGTTTTTAGGAGTATAGTTTCTTCCAACCTTCTTTAGTCTATCCGCGCACAATCCGTAATAAAGCAGCACTTGCATCACCAATCCACAATAAATTTCTGTCTTCTCCGTAATAAAGTATCAGTTTCATGGATTCACCTAGTTTCAGATGAGACACAACAGCAACAATGGGCGTCAACAAATCAAATCTTTCAACAGACTCAGACAACATATGGTTCAGTGTTATCTATCCTTTTTGTGAAAGTAAAAATTGTGACCATAATCAAATAAGACTTATATGAGTGACAAGAGACACTAAACTTGAGGACTACAGTGGATGTTGGTGTCAAGTCTTGGTTTTCTTTTGATTTTATCTTTTTGGTGACATGTCTTTTAGCTTTTCCAAGATGTCTCTGACTAGAGATTTTTATCTCTAGGATGTCTTTGACTAGAAAGGCGAGGATGGGGTATCGTCACCTATTTTTCTTTTGTTGTCCGTGGATTGTCTCTTAGTAATGCTATGACTTGTCCAAGGATATGAGGACACTAAGAGTCTAGTATGAACTGGGGCATTCCTTGTTTGTGACTATCTTATCTCCATGCAAACAGGTACAATGACTTTCTGGGTCGAACATATGCCTCGATTGTCATAACCTACTTGCCATAATAAAGCTCAATGATGATAATGCACAAGAAGCTCTTTCACTTTCATATCGTCTATCTTCCATCCCCCTTTCTTGATTGACTTCCATCATCCTTCTTGAGTCTGTGTAGCCTTCTATCACACTACTGAGTACAATGACATGCCAAAAACATTTGTATTTCATGTAGTTGCACCTGCATTACCATATATTAAGTATTTCATACATACATATACATATCACAATTGCATCACATCCTCCACACAACACATGTTAGCACATTTTACATTTTCATCATGTAAATAATCATTTGCATTATCATATTCATTTGTGTTTCATACATTCACATTCACATATGCATAACATATAAAACATAAAAGAACAAAAATATTGCATTTCATTATGTACATATTTGCATCCATATCATAAGTATCACATAGAAACATACATCTTGAAACATCTCATCACATAGATACACATGCATATAGCTGCTACAAAGATGAATCATCTCATATATATATATAATCATAAGTATCATGATACAATGATGTCAAAATCATATGGCTACAGTCACCTGAAGGTGTCTACATCATCATACAAAATGGTACAAAACTGATACATAAGAACCCACTAATCACTCTCATCAGTACTGTTGGTAATGCTAATCCAGTCCATGTCATCGTGTCCCATGTCACGTGTCCTAACCTCATCTCCAGTCCTGGATCCTGAAACACTCGTCTCAGTGCATCCCTGTCTCTATCCCGATCGTAAGGAACCAACTCCCCATCGATCGGTATCCTCAGAATCCTATATACATCCTCCAAGGTGACTGTCATCTCACCCATTGGCAAATGGAATGTGCATGTCTCTGAGTGCCATCTCTCAGCCAGCGCAGTTAGCAATCCCATGTTCGCCCGAAACTCAGGCACATACAGAATAAATCGCAAGTCCAAACCTCAATCGCTGCTCTATCTTCAAATGTTAGCTCTGGTCGTAAACACTGAGACAATGGGAATCTCTCCCGTGACTCCAACATAGGTAGGTCCTCCTGCAGTCAAGCAAATCAACTGTGTCGATCATAGTGACTTTCCCTGTTCATCACAAAATGTTGCTTATTATCTTAGTGCTTATATCTATCATATGTCGCTTTATCCTAGTGACACTCACTGTTCATCACATAGTTTTGCTATTTATCCTAGTGGTACTCCCTGTTCATCACAAAGTACTACGCGTTTTTGCACTCCCTATTCATCACAAAGTGAAGCTTACATTTGCACTCACTTTTCATCACAAAGTGCTGCTCTTTTTTTTAGTACTCCCTGTTCATCACAAAGTACTTTGTCTTGGTACTCACTGTTCATCACAAAGTGCCTCGATCTATCCTAGTCTTCCCTAGAGGACCTGCTTGAGTGTATCCTCTCAACAGCTTATCCAATCGACAGCGTATGTTCATCACAGAACTGTCAATTTTTCCTAGAAGACATAAATGCACATTTTTGACACAAATGCGCCTCGACGTTTTTTGACATATTCTAAAAAGCATTTATTATCCTACCTAGAATGCATTAATGACAAGAATTAATGTGACAAAGTACAAGGAGGTTTTGAGGTACTCACCAGCTCTCCTGCATCTGCTGGCCTCTGAAATAGGTGAACGCGATCGAATCTGTGAACCAATGCCATTGTTGTTGACTACTGCTACTCTATTCTCTACACTCTGGTCTCTTGGATGTGTGGATGACAATGAGGATGTTTTCCCCTCGTGGTCTATTTTATAGACTACCCTAGCCCTACCCCTCGTTTCCCGAGTCAGTCTTATTTATCCTATGACTCTGTCACTCTATCCTATCTGGTCAGTCCATTCTAGCCATTCTTTCTTATCGAGAGATTGTCTGCGATCTTTTCAGACATTTTCATCCAATCTCTCAAGGGGGCATATCATTCCCATCTTGGGGCAACTCTGTATCAATTCATATTATCTTCTTTGAAACAATGCGACAAGCTGCATTGTCTCAAAGAGGGGCAAAATGTAGACACCTAAAATTGTGATGTCTAATTAAATAAATATCTTTATTTATTTAATTATTTAAGCCTAATTCTTCTATTAATTAAATAAATCTTTATTTATTTAATTAATTCATTTATCCTCTTCTAGCCTTATTTCTCATTTAAATAAATACCTTTATTTATTTAAATTATCCTTTTTCCTAAATTAAATAAATATTTTATTTATTTAATTGATCCCACTTCTTCTATTAATTAAATAAATCTTTATTTATTTAATTAATTCATTAGCCTTTTCTACCTATGACACATGTCATTCATCTCTTAATTCATACACTACCTACCCTCTTATTATTTTATTAATTCTTTTACCTACCCTCTAATCATAGCCGACCTCTTTTACACCTCTCAATCTTATCCCTCAATTTCATATAGTGTCTTCTATATAAGGAGATACTTCCTTCATTATCAACCCTAATCAATCTATGCATCCTAACTAACTCACTATGCATTCAGCCCCGGCTACACTTTCAAACTTCCATATGCAATCAAGCCTACTTGCAACCACATTTCCGTTCTTTGTTGAGCTCTTGTGCACATAAAATCTGAGAGCAAATATATCAAGCAAGATCAATGGAGATAGGAAGAATGGAGATTCAAACCCTATTGGACATGTGATGGTATAATCTTTATGATTTCATTTGATTTGCATTGTCTTAGGTAATCTTCATATGTTATGGTGGATCTTTGTTGTTGTTAGGCTAGGGTTTTGTGGTTGAATTCATTTAGTCTTTCAACATTGTTGTTTCCATTTTCACCATATACATATACATTGAACACTTTTTTATCATGAGAATAGTTACTACTAGATTTTTGTGTAGGATGATCTCACAACATTAGTCCTCTTCTATTTATTATAGGAGTTGAGAAAATACAACACCACAGGAGCCTAAAGATCTTCTGCAAGTCGAATAACCTGTTACAAGGAGAAGCAATGAAGCAAAATCTGAAGAACATACAAAACACAGAGAATATGCTCAAGAAGAGAGAGCTCAATATTCACAAAAATATGTAATGTGATTCTTACAATGAAAAGAAAGAACTCAACCTTTAATAGGTCAAGAAACCCTAAAAAGGGAAAACCTAAGTTTGCACATAATAATTAATTAAAATAATTAATTATATGCACCTAAAGTTAGCTTAAGTGTAAAAGAGATAAAGGGAACTTAAATAATTAAACAAAGAATGTTTAATTAATCAAGTAAATAACCGAATACTCTAACACCCCCCCTTAAGCTAGACTTAGGGAGAAGCTAAAACCTAGAACAGCTACTGAAAGCAATAAAGATGGGTCCCGGCAACAAGGCCTGATCAGGTACCCAAATACAATGAAATCTCTATGAAACAGAGACAAAGGAGAAAACCCAATGGGAAAAAACTCCTCTCCAAAAAGAGATAAAAGAACACCACTAAAGCATGAAGAACATGCAAACTCTGTCGAAGAATAACTGCTGATCTAAAGAACATCCACTGAACTAGAACATGACCAGGTAGAGAAGACTGTAATCTGCATGAGTGCCCTCAAATGACACTACTCGAATCAGGAGGCAAACAAGGCAAAACAACTGAAATCGAAGATACAGATGGCATGAGAAACCAAAGCCTAAAGAGTTGATCAATCGAACCATGGAAGCATTAGAACCAATAGGATAAACCTCCCCATAATGTGGAAGTGGGAGAGGGATAGGAACACTGAAAAGGATAGCCAAAAACAACTGCATGACGAAGAACCAAGAACATCAAAGGTGCTGAGACACATCATCATGAGGTGAATGTCGTGGAAGGAACACTCACTTGACAAAGGAAGATGGCAAACAAAGGCAAACATCAACCCCCTCATGGCACTTGATCAATAGTGCATGTACAACAAGACACAATATATGCAAGATTCCAAATAAACAATGCATGATGGCACTTTATCTCAGTGCGTTTGCATAATTACAAGCTACAATGATAAGAAGACTAGAAATAGAAACGAGAATCAAAACAGAGACACCCTACTCAAAAAAGAGATCTCAGGACCTGAAACAACCACGATATCCACCAAAGTCCTCAAAAAGCAAAAAACTGAATAAAATATGCATGGAGTAGAAGCTGGAAAGAAAAACCCATATTTCTAGAAAGTACACAACACAAGCTTTCCAAAAATATAATTTTTTTGAAAAATGGAGTTCAGATGCTCATTCTACGTCTCCCGGAGTGCAAAAAAGAGACCTCACTTTGACTATAAAAAAACATAGTCAAATAGTAAAATTGGAAAAAATTACCAACACCATGAGGTTGGCCTCGGAACCAGCTTTTTGACGCCTATTCGTTCACCAAAATCTGACTCCATATGCCCAAGATAGGGCTAAAAAACCAAAACCCCCCCTGAAAAAGCCAAAAAAGGGGGTTTGGTGGCCAATGGGTGGTCTGGTGGCTAGGGAGCGGAGCTCCGAAGGTGCACCAGTGGCAGCCGGGAGGTGGCCTGGTGGCGAAGTGGTGGTCGACGGGCTGGGCAGAGATTTCCTAGTGGCAAAGGAGGTCGGGCTGGGCGGAGCTCGGCAGGGGAGAGGAGCTGCGGGCAGCGGTCGGCGAGCGGAGCGGCGGCCGGAGGAACATGCAGCGGCCGGCGGGGAGCTGAGCGGGGAGCTGGCAGAGGGCCAAGGCAGAGCACAGCCGGGGAGAGGAGCTGTAGGTAGCGGTCGGCGAGCAGAGCAGCGGCCGAAGGAACATGCAGCGGTCAGCGGGGAGCTGAGCGGCCGGCAGGAGTGGGCAGCGGCCGGCGGGAGCGAAAGCCGAGGACCAAGTAGCGGTCAGCGGGAGCGGAAGCCGAGGACTGGAAAAGAATGCCAAAGAACCAAAATAGGTCAAATTTTATATGACCATAGGGGTTTTCGGGCCTTTTGAGCACGATGGTGAGGTCCATTTAGGCCCAAAGTGCTCAGAAAAAGAAAACTCAAACCCTAGGTACATAAAAAATTCCTGAAACCCCAAATCTGCTTCCAAAGCAAAAATTCTCAAAACAAGAACAGACAACTGCAGATCCAAGCTCTAATACCATATAGGAGTTGAGAAAATACAACACCACAGGAGCCTGAAGATCTTCTGCAAGCTGAATAACCTGTTACAAGGAGAAGCAATGAAGCAAAATCTTAAGAACATACAAAACACAGAGAATATGCTCAAAAAGAGAGAGCTCAATATTCACAAAAATATGTAATGTGATTCTTACAATGAAAAGAAAGAACTCAACCTTTAATAGGTCAAGAAACCCTAAAAAGGGAAAACATAGGTTTGCACATAATAATTAATTAAAATAATTAATTATATGCACCTAAAGTTAGCTTAAGTGTAAAAGAGATAAAGGGAACTTAAATAATTAAACAAAGAATGTTTAATTAATCAAGTAAATACCCGAATCCTCTAACATTTATGCTCCATCTCCTAGGATTCAACCATCAATTAGGCATATTAGGGGTTGCATTGAGATAGGATTAGGCAATTTGAGATCCTTGTAGGCATGAGTCTTGCCAAGGTGTATGTTTCTATAGCATCTCAAGCAACATAATGTGAAAAGACATAGCCGTTATGAATGGTAGAAGTTCATGTTTGATTATTAATCTTTTGTATCCTTAAAAGGAAGTAAAAATTCATAAATAATTGAAAGTTGCAATATCGGTCTAAGTTACCTCGATGAAAACACTTAGGCAACAAATACTAGCTTTTGATCGGTGTATCATATATCGATAAGCAAGTATGGAAATCCAAGGTCAGATCTATCAGCATCAGTCTTACAGATTATAGCATGGAGTCAATGACAGTTATATCAGAGAAGCATATACTGATAATGCTCATCAGTATAGTGAACATAAGCGGCAAAAGCAGAAAATTGTCTTGTTGATAGCGGATGAGGCTATCGATAAGACTTATACTGATAAGTGCAATAATGAAAATGTACATCGGTGAAGGTTGTAGCAAAAATAAAGCTATCGAGGAAACAATACTTATCGCTATGATGCCAATGAGTTAACCCGACAATCGATGAAAGTATCGGGGCAACCTACATTGATGCATTAGAAAATAAAGTTGTTGGCTTACGATATCCTGATGAAGAAGAATAAGTTACCGAGATAAAAGAAAGGTTTTGCAGATGGTGCAAGAGGGAAATATACATCGGTAAGACATATCCCAATGAACCGTTGTCTCATCAGAATTCAAAACTGAAACAGAGTTTTACTATTTAATGCTTGCAGCAAGTATATCTATGGCTCACACAAGGCAAATTCTATTGCAATTCAGTATGTAGGTGTATCCAACAAATGAGTTAAGATTGTTTAAACTGTATTTCACACTAGCAAAGAATAATTTGTAGACAGTATACATTAAGTTTCCAGAGACCAGAGTAGAGAGTTATGATCATAGAGATAGACACATCGAGTTCAACCGAGAAGAAAAGGGTGGCAAAGAGTTCGGAGCCCAAGGTGAAAAAGAGTAAGACAGAAGATGCATCTCCTGTGAGAAGATTGAATCGAGATATGATTCAACAAATGTAAGCACCCCGCTTGAAGTCTAGAAGGTTGAAGCAGCACCTACCTAGGAGAGACCAATTGGAAGATAAATAAAAAGAGGTCAAGGATTTTTGGACAAAGGTGAGGGGGTATGAATTGTTCCTTTTTCATTACCTAAGGAGAAACAAGGAGATTCTGCTCTTTAATCCATGGATGATGAATTTGGGTGAGTTAATTCTCCCAAATATTTTTGCAAACATAAGGTTGTTGGAGGTTATGGTTAGGAACTATAATTTCACGAAGAGATATTCAATTCTCGAATGGTGATGCTTTCATTAGGTTTTCCGCTGATGCTATAAATGAGGTTTTCAATTTAGATCCAAACCCTGACAAACCCTTGTCTTTTGGGGAATTAGAAGAGGAATATCTTAGGATGGACACCACATACACCGGTTGGAAATTTTCCATTCATAAAGCACAGCTAGGGAAGTTAATTGAGGAAGATGGGCCTCCTTTTAGCATTGATTTATTTAGGCATTACTTGCAGTATGTCATGCCCAAACTTTTGGGCACGAACGGAATAAAATATTTTTGAAACACTTAATTATATGCAACCTATGCTTAATTAGATGTGACAACTTAATAGGTTGTTCCAAGCGGGATCTTAAATTATAATAAAACATTTTTCTAACGTGAGCGATGAATCGAACAAATTTATCTAGAAGCCTTCGATTTCTATAAAACTCCTAGGTGACAAAGTTAGGATATTCCTAACATAACAAATTACAATAACTCCTATAATCAAATGGAACAATATGATTTTATAAGGACAAATAATAAATTCACATCGAATGTCCCTTTTATTACAGTTGCAAATTATAATTCTTAATTAGATCGACTTCTACTAAATAGGCATTAATATAATTACTTGATTCAATAATAATTATTTATCTCCTAACAAGTTTCCTCCATCTGTGATAATACATCCTTCCTTTATAACTTGATTAAATCTTGCGTCTTGAAATTAATTATTAATATAATTTTAACGTAATAATACTAATTAATTGAGCAATCGAAAATTGAAGTGTCAAACGTTAAAATGTTAATTGCTTTATTTAGTATAAGATTCCATCTAGACTAAATGAGTTTGCAAGATCAAGGTCTTGGACTTATTTTCGAATATATATAATTCCACCATGATATCCTCTTCCAAAGAAATTATTATTATCTCACCATTTAATAAATAAATTTATTTACGCAAAAACCCCTAATTTAATTGACAAGAGATATTATTACTCTCAATTAGTCTTTTTAATTATAGTAGGAATTAATTAAATTAACTCTAGCAATTGGATTTTTAAATCCCATGAATTATTTTAAAAATAACTTATTATAAAAAATGCCCCATATAACCTAACTAAAATATTATGAAATTATTCTACCTTCTACCCTATTTTTCTTCCATCTTATTATCTTGCCCTAACCCTATTTTTGGGTTAGGGCTTAACTATGATATTCTCTTCTTTTTTGTGTGTGTGTGAAGTGTGTGTGTGTTTGTTTTGTTGCAGGATAGGGGAGGCGGTGGCCATGGTTATCAGCGGTGGAGGAGGGTTTGATTCGGGTGCCAGGCTGGGGCATCCCTGGACACCACTGTGTTTTTCCCACAGTGGCGGTCGGGCGCCGCCCACTATGGGTAAACACAGTGGCGGTCGGGTGCCCTTCCACTGTGGTTACCCACAGTGGGGGGCCCCGTGCCGACCACTATGGTTGCCCATAGTGGCGGCCCCCGTGTCGACTACTGGGGGCAGCCACAGTGGCAACCCGAGTCATGCCGGCCACTGTGTTTATACACAGTGGTTTGGCCTCTCCTGAAAACCCCCATTTTTTTTTAAGTTTAAAAATTCCCTTTTTTTTTTTATAATAAATATATATATATATATACATATATTTATATTTATATATATATATGGTCAACATGAAGGTCTATATATATATATATATTTTTTTTTATTTTTATTTTTGATATATATATGTGTATATATATATAAATATGGTTCACATGCACATATATATATAATAAAGTTAGGGGTAGATTTAGTTTCAAATTTGACTAAATATAAATCTATTTTCTTGCTTTCTAAAATTATGCAAAAATTAACCATGTATTGACAGCATGGAAATAGAGGCAAAAATTACTTTTGTCTAGTTTAAACAAACTGTTTATATATTTTTTTTAAAAATCTCTTAAAGCAGATTTTCAATAAAGCATTTCTTTTTCTATTGACAACGTAGTTGCTAACTTTAGAGATGGATTACTAATTCTAGATTTATTTACTGCAAATAAATAAAGTGACATAATTTAATAAATTTTAGCAACAACTATATTAGACTAGAAATCATTTGAAATAGTCTTAGAGATAGATATGTTAAATCTATTAAACCATGATTTGTATTTGGAAATAAATAATTAGGACTAAATGCTTAATATTCTCTTACTAACATGCAAGTTTATTACTTTACTCATTTCCATTATTTCACTATGCATAAGGAGATAAAATGAAGTTTTATATTTAGAAATAACATGCAAACAACAAATATTATTTCAATAACTATAGGAACTTAATCCAAAAAAAACATTTCATTTTTGCAGTAATAGCTTAATCAAAATAATGCATTTCTTTAAAGCATATTTAAAATACAATATAGTCAACATTACTATGGGTGGGTTACCCATCTAGTCTCTCATTTCTATTAAATGAGGACTTTAAACAAAATGAATACATTTCTTTTTCAAGTAAATACAACATATAGCTTTTCTTTTACATTGCTGCAACTAAAATATAATATCCCATTCCCAAATCTTTTTCTACAAATCAAGTAAAACCAACAACTTCCAAACTTGTCTTTTTCTTTTCTTTCCAAGCAACCTGCAAATAAATCATAAGGTTTTGACCATGGAGTGCTCACCTCCCAGCCTAGGCTTACTAGAAGCCACCCTCGAGCTTGGAGAACCAAGCCCTAGACAGGTTACACACATGCAAACACAACAACCAAGGGAAAAAAATACAACAAACACTTTCCCAACCAAGGCTACACTTCATCACAAAATGTGATGTTCTTACACAGGTGGTAGTGGACCAAATACCCTGAGGAGACTGGAAGAATGGTAGATCACAAAGCCACCTCATGGAAAACAAAGATATATCATAAGTTCATTAACCCCACATCCTTATGCCCCACAAAGGCATTCATGCCATACTTTCTCCCCTTATGACCCCCAAATGCATAAACCAAACCATGCAGCAAGGGTAACATATACACTCCTTGAGTTCACTCTCATAATGAGAGCCTCTCACTTGAGGGCTATCAAACTTCTACCACCCACAAGACCATCCTACTCTCGCAAGAGTAGAAGGCCTTGGTTACTCCCAAATCACAAGAAAATGCATAAAAGAAGTAACAGATAGGTCACATAATAATTTTCACAAAGGAAAACACAAGAAACAACTTTTACATACAAGCAATCTTTCCAACATAAACATGCAACGTAAAAAGAAACAAAAAGAGAAGATGAACCAACCTTCAATCTACCCAAAGGTTTGCTAGAACTAGTTTGAGAATGAGCAACCCAATTCCACAAATTCTTCCTCCTACACTTAGCCAAAATTCTATCCCAAAACCTATTCTTTTCAAAATTGCATGATCTCCAAAAATGGAGAGTGGGTGATTACCTACAAAATCTCTAATCCTTGCCTAAAAAGGCCTCAGTGAGAGTTCTCATAGGTTTCTAAAACTGAAAAAGGAAAAAGTAAGAGAAAACGGGAAAAAAGATCTCACATCAAAAAGGAAGGTTATCTAACCTAGATGGCACCTTCTAATTTGAAGTTTCGCTCACCTTAGGAAACCCACTTTTTGAGGTGACAAAACAGTCACATGGGAGTTGCCACATGCCTAAAAATACTCCTAACCCATATCTATACCTTATGGACTTTAGGAAACACCTCTAAACTACCCCTAGGAGTCCATTTGACCCCTTAGAAACCCATCTAAAGTTAACTTTCAGGTCAAACCTGAGTTGAACACTCCAAAGACTCTCTACCCAAGGAAAATTTAGAACCACATTCAAATGTTTGAAAAGACTTTGGTTGAAACAACTCACTTCAAGAGACAAGTTAAAATTCAAGACATAAATCAACACATGTGTCAAGTGACACAATAAAATACATTACAAAATTATACATGAAATTTGTCTCTTGTTGGATTTACACAAATTAATAAATTTAATTTAACACACATGCAACATTTACTTTCACAAATAAAATACGATAAATATGGGGTGTTGTCTCTCCAAATAGACAACCCCTAGTTTTATGAATGTACATAGGTCTAGGTTTGGTTCTCCATAATATTTCCATGGTCACATGGATAATTTTCCTACGCATCTCAATTACACATTAGTACTTCCAAATAACCTCATATAATATTTAAACACATGAATAAGAATACACATCAAACACTCTGCATATAATTTGATATTAAACAAATCAATCTATCTTATATCCAAATAAATCTACATAAGTAATTATCATAATCCTTATAATTTTGATCCATACATAAGACATGCATCCTATTTCTATCATCCTAGTAAAGTCCTGCAAATCCAATAATGACATACATCATCTCAAAGTTATCCTATTCTAGAATCATATAAAGTTATGTATCCATTACACATCAAAATGTACACCTCAAGGTGAAATGATTCTATAACCTGGTTCAATTACTTTTCTCACCAATCTAGCCATCTAACATAGCCCATCCTATTGAATTATAGCATTTATTAGTAAGGTCAACCATGGTCAACTGAGTTAACCAAAGCTTGATCGGGGATGGGATCTACACAGTATACATACATGTCATGCAGACAAGTAGGAGGAGTTGAGGTGCCTGATTTGGCTAGTACTGGGCCACTAGTTTTAGCCTCAGACATACAAATGTATGAGCCCAAGCCCTTTAATTATGCTGCATACCTGGTAGAGAAATTGCATGAAGGTTTTTTAAACCTAAGGGATAATCAGAACCCTACTTTCAAATTTTACTCATTGCTAATGTATTTGATTATGTTCTACAGACATACAAGTGGTTTATGGCCAGAAGACCTCAAATTAAATACAAGGAACAGGGAAGGTGAGGAACAACCTGTGCAAATGTGGACATCTCTTTGGGATTCTTGAAATATGAGATCCAATTACATTAAGTTTGAAGAGCTCATAGTAAAACCATTGTACAAAATGTATGGAGTTCCTTGTGAAGGATCCATTTTTGAGGAAATTAAGAGATTCTTAAGGCCTAAGGACTTTGATGACAGGAAAATTGCTGACCATAATTGGGGAGACTGGTTTGTAAATAAAGATTTCACATGCTTCCTAAATTGGTCCCAAATAGGATAGCCTAATTAAAGATTGTATGGAAGCTAAGTGTATCAAATGCTAAGAATTTTGTTGATCAGTGCAAACAAGCTTTCATGCTTGGAACATTAAGTTTTGGTGATTCTACAATTGTGTCCACAAAAGCTTATGAAAACATCGACATAAAATTAATGGAAGAATATAACCTATTTGAGCACTATGCTATAAAAAATTATGATCCTGAAGGTTATGTACACTCTTGCAAGAAGAGGCAAAACCTGGGAGATTATCTGCACTCAAGTTTGGAGGCAGAAGATATTTTCAGAAATATGGAAGATACAAAAGCCCAAGAAGTGATTATTAAACTAAATAAAGGAATTTGTAGAAAATAAACAAAAAATATAGGAAATTGGAACTAAGGAGGAAGAAGTAGAGAGTGAATCTGATGAGAGTGGAGCTATCTCTAGGTACCAAATAGCAGAAAAAGAGGAGGAACCCAATGTGTAGGAACAAATTGTGACAAGATTACAGATTCATGATTATTCTAGGTTGGAAGAATATTCTGCCTTTGTTGTAGATAATGTTTTTATTAAATCAAAAGAATTCAAATCATTTTTATACAATTTTAGGGGAAAGAAAATGAGGGATTTCATTCCCAACATCACACCAAAAAATGAAGCCGAATTGTTGAGAAGGTTGAAAGAGGAAATAAATGTTGAATTGGTCACAATGACCCCTCAAAAGGGAAAATAGTTTCTTACAGAGGCTAGAGTGATTTTTTTTTCACTGGATGGGATCTTAGTGCAACTTTTATTTTTGATAGTTTTCTACATTTCAGAGAATAAGGAACTTAAATTAGATGTACATGGTGTTAATGATGTATTTATTGGGTCACGGTTTGATCAAGATGAAGAAGCTCTACGGTTATGGGCTTTGTACCCCCCTAATAAAAGGCCTAAAATTATTGATGTTGATAAAGCTTTTGGCCATATGATGAATCTTAAGGTTGGGGAGATTGACCCTATTGTTTCAAAATTAAACAGGGCACAAATGATCAGGATAATAAGAGAAAGAGACCAATATAAAGGACTATCTGAAGAAACACTAAGAAAAAGTGGACAACCAGTACCAATGGTTCTTTCTCCTGATAACTCACAATGAAAGAAGAAGTGCGAAGAGGTTCAACAAGGAGAAAAAATTACTTAGATAAATGCAGATTGTGAGAGTGGATATTGCATCTGTATTTCTAACCAAAAGATCTGAGACCCTAAAAGGTATTCTGGAAAAATTATGGATGGTTTTTCGGAAGAATGTGGATAATGCAATTTTGCATAACAGGATTCAAAATAGATTGGGAACCAAATTGCATGATAGGAAAATGGCCAAATCAGAATCCAAGGAAATTGAAAAGATAGAAAGACTGCTGGCAAAACATAATAAATTTGATGAACAGTTACAATATGAATACGATGAATGTAAATAGATAGTGCAACATGGTTTCCTAGTGTTGATTGATCATAATGGAGAGATTAAAGACAGGGACAAAATGGATCTCAGAGTGTCGAATTCTTCTCAATGTTGCCCTTGATATTGCCTACATTGATGGTGTTGAATTAAAGGGGACTATGGAACAAATGGAAAGGTTCATCATATGGGAAATCATTGTTAGGAACCTAATCCAAGATGTAGACACCTACAAGTCAGCAGAATACTTGGAGCATATTCAGAAATGTGGTGAGGTCCTTGAAGATTAAAATTATTCCGAAATATTTCAAACTGTTGTTTTCGAGTGCTCTTATGTAATGAGTCCAGTAGTCAAGTTAGTTTTAGTCAGTTAGCTTTTTACTTTTTAGTTTGGTTTAGTTAGTTGGATTACAAATGAAAGGGTATTGCCTTTTATTATGGAACTAAATCCTCATTTATATATAGGGGATCTTTCTACAAAGGAGAAGGACATCGCTCATTTTTCTATTACTTTTTCAAGACAATATCTTATGTAGTACTTATGCAAGTTGTTTCTAGAAATAATAAGTTGGAGGAAGACAATATGTGTTGAGACCAACTAATTTTATCTTACATTTTCAATATAAAAAATTAAGTATTTATTTATCTCTGATGGTATCTACATTTTCAATTGGTTGATCAATTCCCTATGATAAATCTATTTAACTAGATTATTTTCATGTGCCATCTTATGTACTTGTGATTTGATTTATTTTTCATTTTGAATATTAGTTTGGAGGGTTGATTGGCAAACTTCAGATTGTCTTATTTGTCTTTCAGAGAGAAGCTAAATTCAATAAGACTAAAATACATATTATATTCTGATTACAACTCATACAGATGCCTTTGAAGTGATGGTCTTGTTATAAGAACAAGTTATCAAAACTATCTCCAGGGTTATACATAGGATTTCTCAATTGAAGTGGTGTGAAATTAATTAGGGATGAAGGCATTGGTCTTTTGTTGATTTGATGTGATTAAATCTGGTGTTTTCAAAGCAATCTTTATTAAAGGAAGCATACTTTAAATTCATATAAGCATACCTTTTACAATCTTTCATTTATGAATAAGCATTTTTCAGTCTTCAATAAGCCAGTATTATAACTAGGTAGAAGTTAAGAAAGATTGCCATCTTAAAATTACCGGTTCTTTTAAATCCATTATATAGAAACCTTTAACTTATAGATTTAGGTTTCAGGTATAGGTTCACCCGCCTTGGTTTAGTGAAGCCTAAAGTGCAAAGGAATTTGATCTATAGATCATTCCCATTTGTTAGCCAAGACTAATTTGGAAGTCATTAAGAGAAATGGCAAAACTCTTTGATTTCCAATCTATGGTTTTGGAACCCAACAGATTAGTGACTCTGCTAGGGAGTTGCTAAGTGAAGCTCTTCATAATCTTTGGTAAATATAAATATAGACTCTACTAGAGACAATAACTCAGATCAACCCAACAAAATTTCTTCCTTTATAGGAGTTGGCAAATTTACAAATTGTTCATGATTAATGCTTTGGCTTGTGAGAGGGTGATAGAGAATCCCAAGCATTTATCAGTAAGATTTATGTGGGGATGAAGATCATAAAAAAAGGGATAAGATAATCACATTGAGTTAAGTCCAAAGAAAAGGTCAAATAATAATAGGAATTCGACTTCAGAAATGGGGTTTGCAAGATTTAAGAATTTTCCTGATAGGGAAAGAAAGAACGTGACTGAAGAGGATGATCCCGTGACAAGCCATCATTCTCACAAAAGTAATGATGAAAATTGTAATCCTTTTTATAGGATGAACATGGAAGAGAACAATGCTCAGCATGAGATGCATTATGGAGCATTGACAAAAGAAGAAGAAGATGATCAATGATGGGACACTCTCATTCTTAAGATGGCTAATATGGGTGTGAATGGGGCCAAGATGGCTAAAGCCCTTAGAAGACAACTTGATGAAATAATAGAGAGATTGGTGATGAAAAGAGATGAAATTACCACTCTAGAAGAAAAATCCTCTGAAGATGAATCAATGAGAAATGATGGGCGGAGAAGAGATGAAGGTGGGGATGAAAGAGGATCAGGGGGTGGAACAATCCCTAGATATAGCCCTCCCCACCAAAAAGGTAAAGAACAACCTTTCATCAGGAGTCACTACAATCCACTATTTGAAACTAAATTTGAAGAAAAAACTAAGAATCATGACAATGGAAATAAAAGAAGAGACCGACACAGGGAAACAAACCATGGGGAAAATAGAGATCAGAATAATACAAGACAGTAGAATAATGAAAACCTAAACCAAAATAACACAAGAAACAATGATAGGAGAAATCAAAACAATGGAGGGAGAAATGATAATAATCAAAATCACAATGCTAGATACAGAGCACCTATGACTATTGAAAGATACAAACTAGATTTTAGTGGCATAGTGGGATATCCAAATCCTATTCAGAATGAATTAAGGACAGCCATTCCAAAATTCACTGGAAATGGGACAGAATCAACCGAACAACACATGATTAATTTGAAAAAAACCATTGAAGAGTTTGAGGTTCCTCATGAAGATGTGTTCATGAAATTATTTATCCAATCCATGACTTAAGATGCTGGTGAATGGTATAGAGGCCTGCCTAATGGGAAGATTGCAAGTTGGCAAGATTTTGTAACACAATTCATTGAAGAATTTAGAGATCATAACGATACATCATTTGCCTCTTATGAATTAACTAGCATTAAAAATAATTTTAATGAATTAGTGGCTGAGTTTAATAAGAGATTCAATAAGTTGTTGAATAGAATCAAAAGGGATGTGAGACCAGTTGATTCTTTTTTAATTAATTTCTACTTAAGTGCATTTGACAGTAAAACTCACTATGAAATCAGGTCACATGGGCATACAACATTACAACAAGCTTTTAAGACCACTCCTACTATTAAAAATAACAGGAAAGTTGTTGGAAGAGTAAACAAAAGAGATGATGTAGAATTGTATAATCTTAGGGCTCCTAAGAAAGATGATTTGAAAGAGATAATGGATATGCTCAAAGACATGAAAGGAAGGCAGAATCAAAATGACAAACCACCAGCATATAAGAATGATAAGCCATATAATTACAGGCCTAGACTCCATGATATGCCATATAATACTAATTAGAAAAATGGTAAGCCTAGAAAGCCTAATCAAAGTAAGGAGACCCCCGATCCATTAAAGAAAAATAATTATCTAGTGGAAGATTACCCATGGTGTGATGTTTATAGATTGCCTCATGCACCTGAACAGTGTGTGATTTCTCAAATTTTGTTGGAAGATGAGAACCAAGATGAAGATCAACAATCCACAGTAAATGCACTTTCCTCTTAACCACTTTGGGGCAAAGATGACTACAGTTCATCAGAAGAAGAATATATGCCTGATGTACAGTTAAGAAGGATAAATCAACAAAATAGTGGACAACAATTTTTTTTAGATGAAGAGGAGACACCTACATTGAATAACTTTTTTCTAACAAAAAAAGAAAAGAAGACCTACACGATAGCAGCAGTAGCATAGGAAAAGTGTAATTATCAACTGAGAAAAAAAATAGTGAATGCGGATCAAGGAAATATAACAAGGATGTTTATAAAAGTACCAAAGAAAAATGGTAATAAAGATAGCAATCTCAAAAAGGGAAAGGAGAGTATATCATAGCAGACCGAATAGGTAGAACCTCCAAAGCTAACAAAACTTGCTGATAAAAAGACAGTTGGTAAGCAAGTGTCAAACTGTAATTATTTTATATCCCGGGCTTTGTCTCAGGTGAAAATTTCCCTTCCCCTGCTTGAAGTTATGAAATTTCCTAACTATAAGAATGAAACACTAAAAATTACTATCTAGTGTTAATGAAGTAAGTAAAGAGAATCTTAAACAATAGCAAAATGTTGAAAATTCACCAATTGTTTATTTGGGTACCTCTATAACTAAAAATCTTACTTAGGTGGATCCCTTTTATTTAACTTTATTGATTAATAACAAGATGGTCAAGAATTGTATGATTCATTCGGGGGTAGCAGTAAGTATCATGCCAGTAGAAGTTATGAAAGCACTTGAAATGCAGGTGGATTTGCCATATGGAAAGTGTTATGCTATGGATAATAGATCAGTACCTGTGGTGGAGATCATGAAGGATGTAGAATTTAGATTTCTAGTATGTCCTGAAGTATCTTACAAAATTGATGCTATAGTAGTTTAAGTACCTGCAAGTTATGGAATGCTACTATCCAGACAATGCTCTAATCTAGTTGGACATGTGCAGTTGGACCTATCATATGCAACTATTCCTGTTAATGGTACCGAGGTAAGAATCAACAGAGATCCAAGGTCATCCTACATCATTGAAGAAGTGGAACCAAATCAAATTACATGTTTTTACCATACAGACATGGATAGTTTTTGGGTGAGTATGACAGAACCCACTATGCCAAAGATAGAAGAAATTAAAGAACATACCAAAGAAAATAAAGACATGATATGGAAAATGTATTTTGATGGAGCATGTAGTAAAGATGGTAACAGTGTTGGGGTTGTCTTCATTTCCTCTAATGGGAAATCTTTTAAATATTCATTCTTGTTGGCATTCGAATGTACTAATAATGTGGCTGAATATGAAGCCCTTTTGTTAGGCCTTAGAATCACAAGAAAACATGGAATTCAAATGCTGACTATCTATGGTGATTCAGAGTTGATTATATCTCAGGTTTGAAATAAGTTTTCTACTAAAAATTCAAAACTCAAGTGTTACAGGAATGAAGTATGGGATTCCATAGATTTTTTTTATGCATTTGCAATTAATTGGACTGAAAGATCAAATAATATCTTGGTAGATTTTATGGCGAATTTGGCAATCAATCATAATGACATGCCTCTTGATGAGATTACTCAAGTCAAAATCAAAACTAGGCCAACAGTACTAGACAATGTGAAAAATTGGTAGATCTTTGATGATGATTGACATTTGTTGAAGTTCCTTACATGTGAAGATCAGTATGAAAATCAAAGGATTATTTGGAATGCATATGTGGAAAATGAGGACGGAAAAGATACTTTGTTTGGGAAAGAAATTGTTCAACTAAAATCAAACAAGATCCCAAGAGGACTAGTAGCATTGGAAATAATTTTTTATAATAGAGATGGAGTTGATCTAAAGTCTAGCCATATAAGTTGTGAAGATGTGGAGAAGGTAAATTTGGGTAGTGAGCATAATCCCGATGTTATCATTGTTTTGACCTTGGGTGATTTTGTTTCATAATCGACTAAAATCTACAAGGTTGTGCTTAGCATTTCATGTTGCCTCTGAGTTGTTGGGTCAAAAAGGGTTTAAGGTTTTTGAATTTAACCTTTCCTATGTTCCAAAAGCCCTTGCGTTCTATTTTTGTGTTACCTTTTTCCACTTAATCGGAAGGGTAGGTCTGTCGTGAAGGGGAACCCCTTTACAACTTTCCTTTAGGCGGTTCTCTATTAAAATTTAATTATTTGTGCCCTTTCCCTAAGTTTTGAGTTCTTTGTCGAGCCCTATAAAAAACATGCAAGTTCAAAGCAGATCCGGTGGTGCACATGGATTCACAGCCTAAAGTAGCCCGAGGTTTACCTTTTGCGGAATAGCAAAAAGCTGGGGGGCCCAGGTAATATGGTCACAAATGAGCTAACAAACGATCACCTTTCAGAGGATCTAATGGTCTGCATTGATTCACGAAGAAGAGCTACCAGGATTTTATGCTTTATGAGATGGCAAAAAGCTGGCGGGCCCAGAAAGTAAGTAGATTCTATGGTTAAAGACCGATCAACTCAAGATTGATCGGGTGACCCGCGTTGGTTCACAAAGGAAAGATGTGCGAGACTTACCTTTCGTGAAATAGCGAAAAGGTAGTGGGCCGGTGAAAAGGGTGACATGGCAAGTAAAGAAGGTGCATCTCCTAGTTGATCTGATGGTTCGCATTGGTTCGCGAAGAAAAGTTTCCAAAGCTTTAAAGTCCACAAAACAACAAAAGAGATGGTGGATCCGGATGGCTGGGTTAAAGGATGAAGCTAAACGTTAAGCATCTGACTCAAGATCTAACAGCCCGCGTTAACATGAAGTTTAGCTTTCACGAAGTAGCGAAATGAGGTGGCGGTTGCATGATAGATGATGTGGTGGAACAACTGGATGTCCAACTAGGGAAAATGATGATCTATCAGTATGACATGCGGTTCCATGTAGCTCGTGGATGGACCACTTTGATTGAGTGGCAATGGTGTTGAAACCCATGGTAAAATAGAACACGTGGCAGTCCAGATGTGGAGCACAAAGGAATTCTTGAGCAAATAAAGGACTAACACATAAGAATTATTTACCTGTGCTAAATGAGACACGTGGACTCCATGCAGAGGGCCCACCTTGAAGGTTAATGGGTGTTAAATCCCGTGTATTTCAAAGGTGATCCAATGATGAGCGATGTTTCACAACCCAAAGATGTAAGGTCTTTAAGCTCTGCGAAGCAGTGAAAACCATTAGCGGTAACAACTTCCATGAGGTTAGTGAAAACATAAGTGGTCACCATGTAAAGTAAAGGTCGAACAGATGGTTAAAGATCTGATGGATGGTGTTGTTTTGTGTGGAAGAGATGCATAAGGTTTATGCTCCACAAAATAACGAAAGGAAGGTAGGGCCCGGTTTTAAGCAGCTTGACCCAGGTAAGGTAAAAGACGTGCAATTTTTTAGGATCCAAAGGACAACATTGCTTTGAATTGAAAAGATGCGAGGATTTTAACCTCTGTGAAATAGTGAAAGGTGAAACACTTAAAGAATGTTGTGATCTGTTGGAGCCAATTTTTGAATTTGGCTGCGAATTCAATTCTAAGTTGAATGCCGAAGGATGCAGTTTTTCATGCTTCAATTCATTGCTCTGCTGCCATATTAAGCTTCACATCGATTGGACATTGGCATCACTTTGAAGAGTTCTATAGAGGAGTAGGTGCACAGAGCAAATTTCTTCAAACAACCAATGAGTTTTTGCATATTGCTTGATTTTTACTACTTGAATTGGCATCATTGATGCTCATTTTCTTAGAGGTTTGTCAAAATTTTAATTAGTATAACTATGATTCTGGGATGGCACCAAGAAGGGATTTCACAAGGAAGGTGAATTATCAAGATAGAAACATATGTGATGATTTCTTGGAACAATTAATTGTGTCCACAAATGCAGTAGCTAAAATTAAATAATTGGTGCCCAAAGCCCCTAGTCTAAGAATTGGAGATAGTTTGTATGACAAAAGTAACTGGTTGAGGGATCCAGAGATAGGGATTTCAAGTCTGGGTCTTTTCAAAGTAGGATTAGGTCAGAGACATGCCCTTGCCCCAATGAATAGCATATGGGAATTAGACATAGGAAAGCTCATAGTCTCTGGTATTTTCATGGATGTATATTTGTTAACCCAGATTGTACACAATTATGACCCTGTGGCTAAAGTTATCAAGGATATGAATGGAAAAGCCTTAATTGAGATTAATGACGATGAATTTAGGAAGGTGTTTAAGCTTAGTGAGGTATCAAATTACTTAGAGCCTATAAATTTTGAAACGTTAGCCCAGGTTTACAATGTGCAGAGAGATCATCTCAAGAGTGGCCCTTTGAAGGAGTTTTTTGTCAAAATAGGAGGGTTAACTGTTGTAGGCCCTAGTACCATGGAACCTTTCTCCCTGAATTTTTTCTCTCTAAGGGCTAAAGGAATGTATTGGTCACTATGTTAAATATTTGGGGAAGATGTTGAAACAACTATGCCAACCCATTATATGCTTATGATAGCACATATTCTGAACCCCTGTCTGGCAGTAACATTTGATTATGCACCCTATCTCACATATGCAATCCATGCAAGACTGGTAGGGATAAAAAGTGGTAAGGTAGACAGACCTTTTGGATGGTACTCCCTTCTCATGCACATGTTTTTATTTAAAAGTCCTGATTATTTTGCTAGTGACATGGATTTAGTTAAGGAAAAGGACGGTGAAGAGATGCTTGTACAACTATGGAGCACCATTTTGTCCTGGGATAGAGAGGATGCCAGCTACCTGAAGTTTGACAGATGCTTTGCATCTAAGATTAGGATTCTCTTATGTTTAGAGAACCCTAGGATCCCCAAATCTCTTTTAGAATTCCTTAGGCCTAAGGAATTTGCTAAAGGCATCAAGATTGTGCACAACTGGGGTGACTTATACTTATACCCTCTCTCTACAGTTTTTCAGAGGTTATGGTTTCATAGGAACTCCTTATTTATTGCCCTATTAGGTCCCTTTGAAGATAGGAATTGCATAGGTCTTAAGGCAAATTGGAGGCTTGCAAGAGGCAGAGATAACAAATAGGGGAAAAGGGACTATTTTCCCAACTGTCACCGTGGCCCATCAATTTGTGATCACCAAGGGTGGTTGGAAATAATTTAATGACTTTTTTCAACTATATAGGTTGTCTACTGCAGTAACAAGGTTTGCTGACCCTGAGGATTTTTTCAATGGCATGTTCAGGAGAAGAGCAATATGCAAAGGTAGGCCACACCAATTTCATTTCCCTGAGGATCTAATTAGAAATGAATTCAATTTGGATGGGAAATAATTGAGGAAAGAAAAGAGGGTGGCATACAAAAGGGCTCTTGATTTTATTCATCAGTTTGATAGTAGTTATGACCCTCTTTCTAGCTTTAATTCCTTTGAGGAAAAGATTAAATTCTTAGTTTTTTATTTTGAAGACCTAATGCAAACTTTGAAGGAAAAAAGGGAAGCTAAATTAAGAGATAATCGTGACAAGGCTAAGTTAGTTCTAGCTAAGCCTGCTTTTGCTAAGGCCATCCCTACGGGTAACTATGTAATGCATAAGAGGTCAAAATACAGTGTGTTGATGCCAGTAATAGGTGAGCCCTCTACTTCAAGAGGGAAGAGAGAAATTGAAGATGTCATTGACATACAAGACTCCCCTAAGAAGCAAAGGGTGGGGAAAGAAGTACAAACAGGTGAACCTTTGTACTCTCCATCTCAATCCCCTATGCATATAGGAGATGAATAGGTAGTAGCAGAACAATTGTTGCAGTTAGGGATTCTCAGAGAGATTGCTTACACATATGAGGAGACACAAGAGGGGATACCAGAGGAGCCACCTAGTGCCAAAATGAACTTAACTATAGACGAGTTCAAAGGTAAAGAGTTAGACCCTGCTATCAAGCAAGCTAGTGAAGAGTTCCTGGCTGATAGTAATTTTGTCACAATAGGGGCCTTCATGCAATTTGTATGGAAGAAAAACATTGAGCAATTCAAGGCAAGGTGTGAAAAGAGAAAGAATGAGCAACCCCACAAAGATGCGACTTTAGTGGAGGAATAAGTGAAGCAAGAAATGATGGCTGAATTTAAAGCCATCACTCATGAAGCTGGAAGAGAAATGGTGTCAAAGGATGGTGTTTTAATCCTCCCTAAATGGGATATAGCAGATGCCTTGGTACCTGAAGCAATCAAAAAAGAAACCAAGCCTATGGAGGGAGTGACATTCAGCAAGGATAATGTTGCTTTGGTCATGTGGTCCTTAAAGAGGGATGAGAGTAGAAGAAGAAAGGATACCTTAGAATCCAGTTTCCTAGGAGGTATGATTGTTATAAGAGTCCAAGACATAGGAGTGGTGGAAGTTGCCATCATAGTTCTAGAAACTGCAAAATTTAGTGTGGCAGTGGCTGAGAAAGAAGCAAAGGAGAGAGCTGATCTCCAAGTGAAAATAGAAACAATTCTGAAGGCTTACAATGAAGCCAAAAAAGAGGTAGCCAATAGGGATAGTATTATTGCTAGACTACAGAGTCAATTGGTAGGACAATACCAAGGAGGTGAATCCTCTACTCTAATGATTGCATCTTCTCTAGCAAGACCTCCACCCACCAGTCTTATTTTTCAATTCCCCCCTTCTCCCACGACCTCTGGTTTTCAACCAGCTGAGACCATTCAACATGAATTGGAAAAGTTAAAACAGGCTCAAGCCCTGTTTGCAAACAAATATGATGAAAGGGTAAAGGCCACAATTTTGAGTTTTTTTGATACAGTAGAAGCCCCCCTTGTGCATGCTAACATGAAGAAGATTTTGGATATTTTGAGTGAGTTGAATGAAGACAAGGCTACTTTGGAGCCGATTTTAGAGAAGTGGATGCCCAGGGAAATGGATTTAGAACTTATGTGTGCATCTTATGATGAGGCAAGATCTGATGCCATTATTAAATCCACAAGTGAGTTAGTAAAAAGCATGACTAGGCTATTAGAAGGAAGAGCTAATGTAGAGAGAAAAGCCAATTTGTACAGGAAGGAATATACTGAGCATAAATTTGAATTGTTTCTTGGGGGGTTTGTTAATCTAAATTAGTTAAAGGACAAGAAAGTATGGCTTGTTGAGTTAGGAGCTAATTTGTCTCTAAGGGTGAATAAAATCATGAATACAGATGACACATCTCTATTTGTCAAGATAGTTGAGGAAATAGAGAAGATAAAATCACATTACGATTTCTTGGAATCAGAGGTTAAGAAATTGAAAAACTCTTAGAAAAGGTTAGCTAAGTTGAAAGAAAATATTGTTAGCTTCTCATGGCCTGCTGATGACATGTTTTAAGAGTGGACCAAAAAGTATGTGGTGCAAGAAGAGGAAGTCCCAGAACAGTTCGAGGATGTTGCAGTGGAGCAACAAACTGAAGAGGCCACTGGGGTTGAAAGTGACTTATAGCTTCTTTTCGAAGATATTGCGGTTGTAACAAACTTTTCTTAGGAAATTCTGAAGCTTGTATTCATCCATATTGTTATAAATGGATACGAGGACTAAAAAAAAAGGATCACAAGAATTTGTAAAGAAACTCTGTTGAAATACATCTAGTTTTTTCTAGTTCTCTCACAAATTACTTTGAATTATGTAACATTTTCAAAATGAATATGAATATACAGATCGAAGTTTCAGGCCTAAATATTTTTTGTCTTCTGGTGTGCATTCATTAGTTTGTTGGTTTCATTTGCATAATTTAGGGCTGTTCAAGTGAGCATGAACTATAAGGCAATCTTATAAACATATTTTTGGCTTTTCTCTTCAGGAGAGGGATTAAATGTGCATGAAATATTTCTGTCAGTAGATCAACTTTTTCCTGCTATGAATTTGATGAATTTTTTTAGTTTGATGGGAGAGCACCTATGTATATGTTAGGCATGTATGGGGTTCATGAAAGCCGAAATGATGAAATGTATAAGAATTTCCAGTTTTGGAAGCTTTTGCTTGATTTAGGTAACTCTGTGACCTTGATAAGGCACTGATGCTTGTTATGGAATTCTTTCTACTTTTATTGAGGATCAATACTGAAAATGAACACAAGTTTTCCTTTTAATGTTTCAGTTCTATTGAGGTGATGAAATCCATAGGTTTCTAGCATTGGTTTACTATGGATCTCAATTAAAAAGTGTGAAAGTTTTCACAAAGGGTATACCCACCTGAGCTTTGGATAAGTTTGAAGTGCAGAAGGTTTTATTGAAACCTTGTTATATGTTATTCTAGAATTCTATTTTCTTGATGCTATCTTCATATGAAAACAAAGTTATTAAATCTTCTTACAGAGAGAATAAGGAAATCAAAATTTGAGACTAACAAAAGTGGCGACTTTGTTGGGGAATGAGTCATAGTGTGTATCTATGTTACAGATTGGTTCTTGTATTAGCTCAAAAATTTGTTTGAATCTTCATGTATTTGTGGCTGATTGCATTATCTTTCATTTGTACCATCTCTCACTCTTTGAAAATTTTCTTGTCATCTAAATCTTTGCAAGTGATTTGCCAAAACTTGTTTTCTTATTTTCCCACATTTTTGTGGGTGGTGACTCTAACAAGTATAACCGGTGTTGTTTAATAAGTATAATTCTTTTAAGAGAAACAAGTATAATGCAGAGAGGAAGGAACATAGGGTCATTTATGAGGAAGCATCCTCAAGAGACATGGCAAGAGGGATTACCTGAACAAGAACAGAGAGGCTAGAAAAGATATGTTGTACATGAGCCATCTAATGCTTCCTGGATAAAGAAAGGCATTCATACGGGTAAGTCATCTGATAGGCCTATGTATGCAAATTCAATTTCTTCATCCTGTGAGTCCGAGCAAGACATTCTGGTTTGTTCAGTAATAATGAGGACATATAAATTTCTAATTAGGGAATCTCTAATGTTAGTCTATCTGGGAAGGATAGGAATAGTTCTAATGTTAGGATAGACCCCATAGTAAGAACTATAGATGGGAATATTAGTCTGATAGATATTGATCAAGTTAAGCTATTAGATTATGAAGAGATATTCCCTGACGAGGACAAGGTATGCCAAGAAATTGAGGTTCTCAATAAAAGAGTTCATCACTTGATTTCCTTGAGAGCACAGAAAGAAGCAAATAAAGAAAATGAAGTGAAGGCTAAATTGATTGAGAGGGATAGGCTTCTAAGACAAATTGCTAATCTTGAGTTATTTACCCAAGAGAAAGCTAAGAGTGAGGATGAAGGTTCAGTCATTAGAGAAAACCTAACTGCCAAGGTCAACCCTGTATACAAATCTATTGTGCAACCTAGTAAGGAGGTCCTTAGTGACCCACAACCTGTTAGAAATAATATTGATAAAGGAAAACAAAAGTGCATGGAATATGGATCTGGGTCTAAAACTACAACAAAAATTTCTCATCTGTTGTCTGCACATGAGAGGAAGATAGACAAGATGAGGAAAGAGAAGGAATATCTGCAAAGAGAATTAGAAATGGCTGAGTTGGAAGCAGCAAATAAAGAGGTTAAAAGAAAAACTAATTATTTGAAAGCTCCTCCCATAGTTTTTCCTTCAACAGACCCAGGTAAACCTTTATCTCAGCATGCTTCACTCCTTCCAATAAAGATTCAGTCAACCTTACCTGTGAGCACTCCTCCATCCAATCAAGTTCCTATTACAAATCAAGGTAGCTAGATCCCTCTGACTCATTGTTCCAATGTGAAAATGAATATGGGTAATAACTCTAATTCTAATCAGTTCCAGAGAAGACCCATTAACTTGGAATTATATAGACAACTCTTCTTTGATGGAATCCCAGGGTACCCTAACCATATCACTACTGAATTAAGGGATAGACTTCATAAATTTGTTGGTAATAATGCAATCAGTACATAAGAGAATCTAAAATCATTTGGTGACCTGATAAATGATTTTGAAATTGTAGATGAAGATGTCATCATGAAACTATTTGTACAATCCTTGGTAGATGATGCAAGGGATTTGTATAGAGGTCTGCCTGTGAATAGCATTGGTTCTTGGGAGGAATTTAAGAATTGCTTCCAAGAACAATATGGTGACCAAAAATATGTGAGCTTCATGCTCAATGGGTTCAATAATATTAGAAAGTTTGATAATGAGATTGTCATAGATTTCAATGCTATATTTCAGAAAGCAATGTATAGGCTTTACCAAGTAATGAGGTTAGATGATAACATGTGTTTGAACACTTACTATAATGCTTTTGATTAAAAAATGGCTTACATCTTGAGGGATAAAAACCCACACAGTCTAAGAGATGCTTTTAGGATTTCCATTAATGTGGAGAGTAATAGGAAAGCATCTAGAAAAGTATGGAGGAGAACTGATGGAAGGTTGTGGCAAGAAACAAAAACAACAGCCAAATAAAGTTGCCAAGGAGGATGACAAAATAGAGAAGTTAATGACTGCCATGAAAGATCTTACTGCTAAAGTAAGTAAAAATGAAAAAGTTCATTATAATTGGCAAGATAGACCTCCTAAATTACATGACATGCCTTATAACACCACTTGGAAGGATAGAAAACCTCAAAATGATAAGCTAAAAAACACTCAATGCCAAGATACCCTAGATCCTTTGAAAGGAAGAAATGTTCATAGCATGGAAAATACTCCCTGGTGCACGGCTTATGATGGACCACATTCTCCTCATCAGTGTTCTATAGCCCAAGCCCTTGAAGAATCTATGAGAAACGACGGTGAGCTTGATATTAACATGTTTGAAATGGTTATTGAAATTGATGATGAGTCCTCACAAAGTGAATCTAGTGAGTGTGATGTGCTAAATAATAATAAGTGTTACCAAGGATAGTTGACACTTGATTGGCATCCTACTTTGAATGCGGTAACCATTGAAGATGAAGAAGTTCATCTTCGAAGACCTAGTGATGAAGAGGTAAGAAATATAAGGCTGCCATAGCCAAAGCCAAGCATAATTACAATTTTAGAAGTAGTAAAAGGGATGGAGATCAGGTTGAACCTGGCTCAATGTTCATAAAAGAAATATCTCAGAAGAAGATAGCAAGTAATGGTGCCTTGCCTGAAGACGGTCAAGCCAAGAGCAACCAATCTAAAGATGTGGCCAAGAGTGTGGATAATAATGCTATTGGTGATATACAAGGAAATGCTACAGCGAAGAAGGCAAGTCAGCCTAAGACAGAGAAAGCTAAAATTAATAATGAGTCAACTAAGAATTTCACTTTTGATATGACTCGGGCTCTTACTCAGATGAAGGTCATAGTCCCATTGGTAGAATTACTAAAAATAAAGGAACATAGAGAAGTTGCTATATCTTTATTTTCTAAAATATCTGACAGTAATACAGCTTTGCCTTCAGGTGCAATGAAAGGTGAAAACAATCTTGAGTTGCAAACCCTAGAGGTATATATTGGAACAACTATTACACAAGAGCCTTCACAGTTTGATCCTTTCTATGTAACTTTATTAGTAAACAATAGACTGATTAAGAATTGCATGATAGACTCTTGTGCTGCTGCAAATGTAATGACATATGGTGTCATGAAAGAATTAGGACTGTTGGTAAGTACAGTGTATGGGAAGTGTTATGCTATGGATAAAAAACAAGTACCAGTGATAGGTACAATGAAAGATGTGGAAGTGAAAATAGCAGCATTTCTTGAAGCAACATATAAGATGGATGTCATAGTAACTGATACAAAACCTCATTATGGCATGCTACTATCTAGACAAGGGTAGCAATAGTAGGTGGAAATGTTCAATTGGATCTGTCATATGCTACAATCCCAATTAATGCAAACTAGGTTAAATTGTATAGAGAACCACGTGCCCCTAGGGTAATTGAGAAAATAAACCCTAGTATGTTAAACTGCATGATTGATGTAGATCTTGATAATTCTATTGTGACTAAATTAGAATCTCAACAACAATGTTTATGACACATGTACTTTGATGGAGCTTGTTCTGAAGAAGGATCTAGAGCAGGAGTTCTTTTTGTGTCTCTATCAGGTATAACTTTCAAATATTGTTTTGTGCTAGCCTTCCAGTGTACAAATAACACTGTTGAATATGAAGCCTTGTCATTGGGGCTTGAAATTGCTAAAAGGCATGGAATTCAGTTGTTAAGAGTGTTTGAGAATTTAGAATTGGTTGTTTCTCAGGTTAGATGGTTCCAGAGATGGATTTCCCTCCGATGATCCACAAAATCCAAAAACTAAAGAAATCAACATTGGAGATGTTGAACGTGTACACTTAACTGAGCCCTTATATCCTATTGGAAAAGACATCTTTATCTAACTTTTCAAACAAAACCCAATGAACTACCTACACAAATATTATACCTAAAGGTTGGGTTACATAGGTTTTACTTTCTGCATTGCATATCATTTTATTCAAAGCACTGCACTGCATATAAGGACCATCATATTTAGAAGTCACATTTGCAAAAGTTTCTGCATTTTCATATAGCAGGATGAATAAAATAAGGCAACTATTCAAGTTTATCATCTGCTTGCATTCAAGAGAAGCAAGGGTCATCTCCTTTCTTGGATATTCAGACATGAAGTCTTTGAGGTCCTAAGGTCATTCATTTTTAACATTACCCTGTGACGACACTTTACTTATGGTTGGGTAGTGATTTCACTATTTGAGACTTGTTAACCCAAAATCTATCAATTGTTATATCTCAAACATATTAACAAACTCTCTAATTCACTCGAGACACCTAGTTGATCATATGACTAGTAAAAAATCTAAAATTTTGTCTATGCGATTGCGTGACGATGTAAGCTCGATTGCGTGCTGGAAATATCTTTTCTTGAAATTTGTACAACCTACAAAAAAAATGAAAAATCCGCACAATCTAGAAAAATCACACAGAACACAGAAAAATGTTAAATTGTTGTTAGTTCACGTCGGGTTCACCAAAATGTGGGATGCAAAAGTCATCTTATATTAACAAAGTAATCAATTAGAAACAAGGGAAATCACAAATCCCTATCCTAATCAGAATTTAACAAACAATACATTGGAATAACACAATTAAGAAATAGGAATTATAAATGAAATAAATAAAAACTCCCTATTCCGTGAGTGCGTAGAGCTTCCATTTCTCTTCTCCTCTTCGTGGTATGATGGCTCTCAGATATTGCGCTGGTAACCTACAAGTGACACAAAGATTCAAAGTTCATGATTTCCTACTCAAACAATCTCGAAATCACACAAAATTTTGCGTGCTTGCTCATTTGACTGATATCGAAAACATGGTCTCAATTTTGGAATTTTCTAACCACCTTTTCCAAGGGGGCATATTTACACCATACAATAGTACCAAGGCATACTGGGGCAAAAATATTCGTTTTCTTTGAAGCAATGTCATTCCAACTTTGTCTCAAAGAGGGGCAAATGTAGACACCTAAAAATGTCTCATTGATCATATACTAATTATTCCTCTAATTGATTAAATAATCTTTATTATTTAATTATTTAATTAATCTTATTCTTCTAATTTCATATTTCCTCATAATCTTACTAATTATTCTATTTCTTATTCTTTCATCATTTAATCATTTTAATCATTTTCTAAATATTAATTAAGGGTGAACTCACAATAATGGTTCCCACTTTTTTGCCACTTTTGACACTGAGATGTACATTTTTAAAATAATCTTCAACTTCCGAGAACTATAACTTTTAAACTATTAAAAATTTGAAGATGATGTAAATTAGTGATTTCTAGCATTTTGTTTGTAGATTCTATATACATTTTTTTCAAATTTTTTTGAAAGATTTTTAAAAAAAATTTCCATCTCCCTCGAAAAGTAGTTTTTTACAACAAACTACATTTTTTAAGAGTGATGTGCCTTCCGTAACGCATAGCTTTTTTTCTATAAATGATAAAAACTCAATTCTTTCGAATTTTGGTTTGTAACATCAATATCCAGGGCATGCATTTGGTTTTATAGTGATATGTTCAATATTTTTCATTTTATAAAGTTTTGAAGTCCGACTAGTCATAATTCAAACATAGGTTTACGTTTGAACACATAACTTGTTCTATATAAATCAAAATTCAATTTTTTTTTTTTTGTTAGAAAGAAGACATCAATACTAAGGGCATAGATATTTTTCAAAATTTTTTTGAATTAGTTTCTTATTTTTCCCAATGCGTAGAACAGAGAAGTTCATGTTCGGTTAAAAACCAACTTTTAATAAAATTAAAAAATCAAGAACATAATAAATTCAAAATATAACAAAATTATATCCGTTGGAAAGCTTGTTTCGAGTACTACCATCTAATATTTTTGGGTTATGAAGATTATTTCATTCGTGTACTGAACCAGAGCTCCGAAGTCATTAATTCTTCAGAACTCTGAAATTTTTTGGGAGAAACTTCCAATTTTGGGGTTTCGATCGAACACATGTTCGATCGGATTGGGTTCGCTCGAACCAAAAGGGGTTCGAGCGAACCCCCATTCACTCGAACAAGTGAGCTCATTTTGTCATGTTTGATGTTCGAGCGAACCCACTCGATGTTCGAGCGAACCCAACTAAACAGTTTGGTTCGCTCGGACTCCCAGGGGTAGTCCGAGCGAACATTTGTAGTTCGCTCGAACACTGGCAAATCCGAAATTCCCACTTTCGCCAAATTCCTTCGTTGGCAAAAGTGGGAACCAGCTTTGTGAATTCACCCTTAAATATTTATTATTTAATTAATTATGGTTAATTCCCCCATTTAAATAATCTTTATTATTTAAATAAATTAATTTTCAATTTCTATCTCTAATCATCTAATCATTCAACTCTCTTCTAAATATTAATTAAATATTTATTATTTAATTAATTATGATTTAATCCTTTAAATTAAATAATCTTTATTATTTAATTAAATTTCATTTCTAAATAATTAAATAGTTTCTTTAAATTATTTAATTAACTAATTAATTCTTCCATTTCCAAATCCTCAAATTCTAATTTCGGTCAATTTCATATTCTTCTAATTTCTTCCAAATTCAAATACATGTGCATGATTTCAAAAACCAAATTGAAAATCAAAGTCAAGTTCTAAATATATTCAAATGCTAAATTGAATTAAAATAAATCCAATTATTTGAATTAAAATCTCATGCAAACATTAAATTGAAAATCTAAGTTAAAATGCAAGCACATGCTAAATTAATTAATTAAATCATTTATCTCTCCAATCTCTATTTCCATCTTTCAGTTAGCTTTTTCTAAATTAAGCTTTCTGTGTCATCTTCTTTATTTCCTCCAATCATTCTTTTTCTTCCCTCAATCAGATTTTTCTCAATCAGTTAACTCAATTAATCTATTCAATCTATTGAGTTTCACTCCTACAATCAACAGTTCAACTATCAATTTTTATTTGAGCTCACCTGAGTTCACACCTCTTGATCAATCCGTTCCACCTTTCAATCAATCTCATCCAATTTTCTATAAATTGAGCATCCAATCTCCATTTTCAACAATCATGAACTTTGAATCTTTGTGTCACTTGCAGGTTACCAGCGCAATATCTGAGAGCCATCATACCACGGAGAGGAGAAGAGCAATGGAAGTTCTATGCAGTCATGGAATAGGGAGTTTTTATTGATTTCATTTATAATTCCTATTTTGCTTGGTTGTATCATTTCATTGTTAGTTTGTTAAATTCTTTGGTTAGAAGGGATTTGTGATTTCCCTTTTGCTTCTAATTGATTACTTGTTTTGAATAAGATGAATTTTACATGCACACAACCCTTACAAACATTTATGCCATAAGTTGGCTTACACACAAAATAATAACACATGTCGGCTTATTACAAATACATATAAATTATAAAATGCTTTGTCGGTATACTATCCTTTGCCGGATGTCCAAGTGATGTCGACTGCCCATATCGGTACCTACTTTTCCAATTACCTTGAAATCCTTGATGTTGGTGAAGTGTCTACCAGTGCCAGTGAACCAAAATATGTTGCAAATGTTGCCATCAATGATAGCATAAGAAACCAAATGAGTGTCAATTTCCAACAACATTAAGGTTGGCCCTTTTCATTTGTTCTACTATCCTGAAAGGAACAACAACGTTAGTAGAAGCCTTTGTAGCAACAATATCAATCTTTGATATTATAGGAACCTTTGGCTACTCCCCTTATGTGACCTTTTGAATCATCCTTCTCTATATTTGGAGTAGCCACCTTATCAGGGGTCTTTGGCACTGGGGTTCATGGTGGCCTGTGGAGCTTGGACTGCTATGGTAGAAGTAACACTAGAGTCTATGGCCCTCTTCTTAGATCTTTTATTGTTAGCCACATTGTCCCCACTTGTCTGATTTATCCCACAAAAATCAGTCTCCTGCAATTCATGAAGGATGAATCACCTTGTGGGTGATTAGAGAAATCACCAAATTGTTATTGCCCTAATGTTGGTGGATCATTTTGTGCTACTAAGGCCTAAGAGAACTCACCATTCTGGCATGTGACTTCATTATGTGGATGATTGCATGGGACGCACCAATCTTACTCCTGAGAAAGATTTTCCTAAGTTGGCACTAGTGCTTTTGAGGTACTTGTAGCTAAGGGATTCAGATTGTTTAAGGGCCTAGGATTACGCCATTGGTTTTCCCCTTGATAACTAGGCCTCTGTTGTTGATAATTCTAATTTTGTAGTTGATAAGGCCTATTGTTGGCCTATAGCAATTGTCTCTTGATTGAAACTAGCTCATTACCAAATCCCTGCATCAAAGCCTTGAGCTCTTGAATCTCAGAAGGTCAAGGAGGTGCAACTGTAAGCAATTGACTTGTGAATGTCATTGCTATTGATGTCAAAGTAGGCTATTGTGTAGGAGCTTCTGGGAACAAAGGCATTGGAGGCATAGGAGGTAATTTCCCTTCTTGAATTAAATAATTCTCTGCCCTAAAGGCAATATCATAAGCTCCTGGAAGGTTATCTCCTCACATAGACTATATCATAGTAGCAATATCACTATTTAAATCCCTAAGAAAATATAAAAAAGAATGATTTGATGAAGGCTTTACCAGTGATGGGATTCTATCCCATGTATTTTGAAATATATAGTTAAAATCATGCATGAACTCATGGAGTCCTCTTTTGATTGAAATTAGTAGTTCCATAAGTGAGAGATGGTTGCTTTTGTCCTCAAAATGTTTGCACAACCTCTCCCCTAACTCATCCTATTTATGAATTGAGCTAGAGAGTAGATCCTTGTACCACTATAGGGCTTTTCCCTTGAATTAAGAGGCAAGAAGACTCACTACAACATTGTCTTATGTGACATCAAAAACTATGCAGATGCTTGCAACATCTAGGATGTGCTCATTAGGAGTAACAAAGGTTTCCCTGGTAAATAATAGTATAGCCTTTAGAAATGCAACTAGGATGCCATTCTTTTGAGATAAAACTAAAGGGCTTCCACCATTAAAGGTGATAAAGGTATGTACTCTTGGTACTGCCATGGAAATAATGGCCTATTAATATGAATGGTAGGGCCTTTAGGCTGTGATAATCTTGTAATAGGAGGGGTAGAATGGGATCTTAGGGGTGTGGATGGTTCTTCTTGAGTTCCCCTAACTAGTGATAAATAATGTCTACCGCTAGTTCTCCTATAACCTGGATAAGGAAGTTGAGTCAATTGAAAATTACCTATTGAAGATGACATGGTTTGTCTTCTTTGCATAAAAGCTGCATTGTTAATCATTGAGAGTATGAATCTATTCCTTAGAGTCACCAAGTGCTTGAATTGATTGCCTCCAAAGGTAGGCATGCTAAGATCAACACTGACTCCTCAACATGAATATTTGAAATGTGTCCCATTAGGCATGCCAAAAAATATTGTCATAAAATTTTATAGCTTATGATGATCAACCTTGATCATCAACCTTGTGAAACATGAAAACAACCTCCCAGGTGTGGGACTTGCAGAAGTGAGGTTGAGTCTTCGAAGTAGGTCGGCTTCCTATCAATATTAGTGTAAATAGGACTTAATCTAATGATTTTGGGGTGGGTGGAAAAGAGAGAAGGAAGAATGATTGAAAGGAAATAAGGTTCACACCTATATTTAATATTGATCTTCCTACCTATATCTACACATGACATTAACAACACCTGCCTAAGGCATACACAAGATTCTATCTAAATCAGTTATCTGAGAAAAGTTCAAGGTTGGGGTTCTAATGAGATACAAGGGGAGCTGACAATTAGCTCACAAATTGCATTCAAAGATGGATTCAACACAATTAGCTACAGAATGATAAAACTAAAAGAGATGCATTCATAAAAGAAGGTGATAATACACACAGACTTGAAAGAACTGAATCTAGGTAAAGAAGACAAGATTTTTATCTAGGGAAAATCAATTTTTTCTGGTCATAGAAAACAAAAATTCATATGACAGAAAATTAAAAAATCCTTAGGAAAGATACAAGAATTGCCTTTATAGCTAAGGCATAACTCAAAATGTACTAAAGCTGCAAAAAGTCGAACCCCTCTAGGGTTAGGTTACAAAATACTTTAAAGAGAAAGATCAGATCGACAAGAAAGATTTGATGGTGTCAAAAATCTCCTCTAATAGTATCCTCTATCCCAAGAAGCAAAAAACCATCCTGCAGGTGAAGTAAAACCATCCTCAGGATGGACTCAGGCGTACCTGCAAGGATAAAAAGTCTTCAAACTACATTGAAGAGGGCATGGTAGCATCTAAAAATATCCCTCGCGATCACTTCTAGAGTAATGCCAAAAGAAACTAGCGGTTGAATGGAAAAAAGATCAGAGATCGGGTGTCAACTGAGATGGAAGAATGGCCTTGATCCTCAAGTCGACAACCACTAGATTGTAGGGAATTAAAATGCAAACAGTCACTAAAGGTTCAAATGCTAGTTGTCGATTAGAAGATCTTACACGCAGATGGATCTGCAAGATCTTATCATATGTGCACCCAAAGGGCTCAACAAAATATTAAGTCATGACCATCAGATGGAGTTTAAGTGATCATCAATGATGGAGATCGCACTGGAGGAAAGGTCAGTCCCATGACATCTTCACTACCATGCCAAATCATCATCACCCGCCAGCTTGTAAAGCTGAAAGGATTTTTTAGAAGACCATGCGAGGAAGTGGGGAGAATAGCTAGCAATCCTCCCGCACACCCGCAACATAGAATTGGAGTAGCTGGAAGACCATGCAAGGAAGTGAGAAAAGATAAAACCTGTCTTCCACATGCCCACAACATAATGCAAGTGGCAAGAAATAATCATGTGGGGAAGTGGGCGAAAGTAAATAAACCTCCCCGCTAACCCGCAACATAGAAAACCAAAAGCTAAAAACCCATGTGAGGAGGTGGGCGAAAGGGAAATAGTTCCTGCACACCCACAAAACAAAAATTGAGGGATCAAAAGGACCCAGGTAGGGTGTAGAAGCAAAAAAACTTACCACCAGCTGATAAGAACGAACACAGAGATTGGCTCGCTAACGATAGAAAACCCTCCAACTAGTAGCCCTTAAGTGGCTTTGACCGCCCTAGCCGGTCAATGATGAATTAGATTTTTTAGACCCTAGAAGGATGAAAAGGTAAAAAGGCCTTTTCTACACTTTACTAGCATAATGTGCATAACACGCAGATTAACCAGGTGTGCATAACACACAGGTTATGCAAAATTTTAGATTTCTCAAATCCATTATCTTTAGGGGAGGGTTAACAAAAAAAGGGTCAATAGTTGCCATCCTGAATCTCCTCAAGCACTCAAGCTTCTTCCGAAGGATATATCTCTGATACTAACTATTCGCAACAATCCAGCAAATTGAGAGGGGAGGTAAATTAGTTTGCACACAAACTTTACTTAACTTAAACACAAATTCAGATCTTATAATTAGCAATGAAAGCACAAATCAACACCACATCAATTACACACATAACACCAATATTTTTGACTTGGAAAACATGGTTAAGGGGAAAACCATAGTGGGAACCTACCCACAATGAGATAATACCTTATTACAAGTAAGTGAAATATTACAATGGAGAATGCACATGCATTCAGGCACATTGCCTAGAGCTCACTGCTCAAATCATAGAACAACAAAAGGGCTACAACCATTGGGAAGGCTCACTACCTTATAAAAACATTTGGATTACATCTAAAGAATGATGAACTGATGAAATAGCATCTCCTCTTGCTAGGCTATAGTTCTGGTTAAGCACATTTACTCAAATTTTTCTCTTTCACACTTATGCACACTCTTTCGCACTTCTTCGCTTTTCTCCTTTTCTACTGAAAGATCAAAAAAATGTTTGCACATGCAGATGCATCTCTCAAATGAATATTATATATATTTTCACAAATCATCAACAAGGCTAGTTAAACCCTAAACACAAACTACAAAACAATAACCTCACATGCTAAAACAACACATGCAGACCAAAACAATGTCAGCTAAGGCATAGTCTAGACCAAAAACAACTCCTTGAACATACAACACCAATAATAATTATGCCTCGATCATCCGCAACATGCTACAATCACCATAAATGTTGCATAACACTAAGAACACCACCAAATCATTAAAATGATCAATATTGCACACAACGATCAATGCAGACCAACAACACAAATAGAACACAATCTATAAACATCCACAAGCAATGTGAATTACCATTGAAATAACTGCAAAATCACCACTTACTATAATCTTTATCATCATTATATTGAACATCAAGAACATCAACTCATTTGACTATCAAACTCAAAGATTCACTTGCGAACTTCCAAATCACGAACCATCTGAATTGAGGACACACCTGAATGTCTTAAACACTCTGCCAAATCTACAAACTAAGATATTGCAATTCTAGAGCAATGCGGAACACAATCCAGAACACCAAATAACATGAACAACTAAATATCAACCATAATATCAGATCACACAACTTGATGCAAACCTCTGAAACTTCTGTTGAATCAACTAGAGATAAGCATCTCAAAACCCATTAATCTGCAACAACTCATTTGAAACACACTGATCAGACCAGCTTATTTAATCTAACTGCAACACTGGAATACACATAAGAATATGTTGACATCAATGACAAAACATTTTTCCAACAAACTTCTCAACAATATCCAACAACATACCACATTTGTTCCTAACCGGATAGCTAGGTTTGACATCAATGACAACAATGACAATATTCACACAAGTCTAATAGGTTTTCCTTCAATGGGCAACATTAAAATGGGTAGTGACAAGAGATAATATTTGAGTTGTTGAAATACCTCACTAATACATTTGGGGTCAAATTCTAACGGACAAGGAGCATTGTGTGAAAATTTGATTTTTTTTTTTTAAAATACCCGTGTTCGTCGGAATTCCAACGACATCGGGTATTTTATTAAAAAAAAAAACACAACGCATTTTCATTTTGAAAGCAATTCAAAGCAAGCAGCGGCCATCTTGCCTCCCTGCCCCCCCCCCCCAATCGGAGCGATCTCTACACAAGAAAGGTAAGGGCAACTAATTTTTTTCCGCAATCGACTGGTTTTTTTTTGCGAATTAATCACATGCGGTGTGTATGCTACCCCATTTTGTGATTTTTGTTATTGGAGCATTTGCAACTAATTTCTGACAAAAAACCCTCTTCGATTATGCTTTGATGGATGTCCATACTTTGTTCCAAAGCTCCTATTTTGGCACACGTAGGGAGGATGCTGGCAAACATTGCAGACAAACTTTATTAACAAAATACAACAATTATGGATCATGAAACCCTTGACCCAATAGACACTACACATGCAAAGCTTGAAATGAGTTAATAAAATGTTTTTGAACCAAATGCTTAACAATATTTAGACACGACAGTAACGAGGATTTTTACAAAAACAACCCTTAATCATACAATAAATATACATACTAGTTTGTATATTTATCAGACACGGGCTACCAGTTACATAGTTGAAAATATAACAATCAATGGGAAACAGGGTAACAAACTTTTACTTTTCAAACCTTGAAACAAAATGAGAATAATGAAAAGATAGTTCAAAATTAATAAAAAAGAGAGATACAAGAACATGAATCCAATTTTTTGAAGAGGAAACTTCAGTAATTTGAACTCTTTTCTGATTCCATAGAATAGCTAAAGTCTAGAAGCTCCAATAATTTCATTTAGGGAATGGGTGTTCCTTTCCTAGCTCTAAATTTTTTGTTTCTTATAGGAGAATAATGTCAGGCCCACCAAACTCAATTTGAGATATAATAAGTTGACTCTTGTTAGGGGAATTTAAGTCCCTAATGTTCCAAGATATTATTTTCATGGATACTTATGAGAGCAGAAAATTCTCTAAGACTGCATTTTGTCATTGAATGTAGTTTGAAGACCATTTTTTATATCTTCAAGGGTTTTCTTTCTCTTAGGTGGTGCTCCAACTTTCCATTTAGTCCTCATAATTGGGCTCTTCATTATAGCAAGAGGTGTTTGTCAATTGGTGGATGAAGAGTGTTGGAAAAGGGACGTCTCTAGCTCTGCCAACACCTAATCTCCAATCTCCTTAGCCATTACTGAACAAACCTGGTAAAGGACTTCCCCTATCATAATGTTTAGCTTACCTTCCAACAATGGTTGCTTCAAATGATATACCTCCACCAAAGGGGAGAATGAGCTCCAACATTTCAAATTGACAGTAGCAACAAGAAAGGAAAGGGAGTAAGAATGAATAGTCAACCCAAAAAAGAGATTTTTAGGAAATGGATACCATTGATGACATAGATATATTGGAAATGAAGCTCTCCACACCCTTAGGACCGTTTTACAAACATGATGGTGGAAAAAAACCAACCAAGGAAAAAAGAAATCCATCACACTAAAATCAAAGACTATACCCCATCTTGAAATGTGTGACTATTTAGTAATCCTAGAAAAATTGTGAAGGGGGTAAGTCTTGATAATAGCATTTGGTACAGGTGGTGAAAGAGCCCTAGAATATTTGAATGAGCACAATTGGGGATTCGAAATTGGATCAAGACAAACTATTATTTCTTCAATAGAAAATTCACATACATTTGAGAAATGCCTAGAAATTTTGTGTCTGGATGATACCTCGTCTCGTTTGTTTATCACAATATGTTGAGACCACAAACCATGTATACATTGGATATTCAAAGTTGAAGGGACAAATTTGGTAACATCAAATAATATGGATAACTTAACTTAACTGAGAATGTTGCATTATCAACAATAAAAATCCTGATCTGGTTTATAGATGCAATTTTGTGGTTGAAATTTGGGTCTCAGGGCCGACATTGAGATAAACATGACTTATTTCATGAGGATTTGAACTCAAAGCATTGGCACTATCACTTATGGCTATATTAGCTTTTTACGACACTTTCATAGTGCACTTCACCTATCCTAATAATGGACTATCATGAGATTCTTAAGAATGGAAATACTCCAAACATTCATGCCCTATATGTTGTCATTGTGGTTTTCAATCATTGCGACTACATGCTTTTCAAGGACCAAGTAGTGTTCTTTTTTCATTGTTCTACTGTGCTTCTCAAGCTGCACCAACATAGTTTTATTTAATGGCTTTGTTTTGATAGTGATTTCTCCATGGCTTCCACTGTCTTTTTCTTGGCACATTCAATGCATTGTCATCTATCACTACTATTTATTGTCCTTTTTACCTTTATTGAGGTTGTTCTCATACATGTCATTCACTTTGTCTATGAGTATATCTCAACCAATTCACTGTTGTAAGTAGAAATAAAAGATTAGTCTCATCTCTTTTACTATTTTAGACCTTCATAGTAATCTTTGCAATATATCATTTCCTTCCAATTATATGGAATAATGATTTTCTTTTTATGGAATGTGATGAAGGCTTGAGTGTGTCTTCTTGAACAAAAAGAGGACTTACAAAAAGTAGATTCACATAAGGATAGGTGGATTTTCCTAAAGATGAAGGGATGAGACTTAACAAAAAGAGGACTTAGGATGATGACAAGCAGGATTCATTTAAGGATATGGCATATTCACCTAAGGGATAGTGTATTCTCCCAAGAATATGGAAAAATTATTGATTGGTGGAATGACATACTAGATCAAGGAATGATACAAGGGTAGATTCACCTAAATATAGGGTAAATTCAGCTAAAAGGGTACCCATGAGATTGTGGTACTAAGTAACTATCTATGGATGGTGTATTTGGATACAAGTATGATGAAACCATGCTTGTGTATGATGAAACAAAGTCCAAATCTCTATTATAGGTCCAACATAATTTCTATTATTTGAGACACCATTTTATTAGCATATCCAATTAGGGTAATTTATGGGTTTAATTATGGATCATGTTGTCTATTTCCATGCACTATTGAACTTATTTGGATGTATTGTCACTATTTTAATTTTGAAGTTATAAATAAATTATGTTTGCACCTTAGAAAGGGTAACTCCAATTGATGTTTGGGCAGTTTATTTGAAAACTTATGGTGATTATTGCCCTATGTTATGTAATGGAGTTATTTTTACACTAAGTAATTAACTAGAAAAATGAATTTTTATTGTTGTACAAGTATGATGAAACCATGCTTGTGTGTTTACATGTTTGTGCATCCTATTGAGAACCAACCTCGCTGTTGAGGAACTCAATAAATGTGGTGCTAAGTAGAAGAATGGAAAACTCAAGAAGCTATGGTGACATACTGTGGTATTAGTAGGGATTATCTCTATTGACCACACCTTTCAAAGATAGTATCCCCTAGTTCTCCTCATAGAATGGACCATTGGATGGCTCATAGTGGTATCCTATCCTACATTTATCTTGATGGCTTTGCCAATAGTTGGTATGTGGTTCTTGGTACGGGTTTCCTCTTACCCTATTATCTTATTTATATCTTTGTTCCAACATGTGGAGATTGATTTTTTTCATGCTATGATGATTTTCATGTTTGCATGTGTTTTGACATTATGCAAATATATATGATGTCACACCATACTTATGTTTTGATATAGTGTAGGTGATGGTTACATGTTGTTGATGGTAGCGATTTGGGTTCAAAGACACAATTCCACACACACACACAAATATTTGAAGATGCATTTTATATTATTCCTTCTTAGTGGCGATTAGTGTTGGAAGATTTGCACACATGTAGAGAGGAACTCATGTTAGATACAATAGGTTGTGTTTGATAACATATGAATGTGCCTCGTGATGTATACATATAGCTCTAGTGTGTGACATGCATGCACATTTTTCCATAAGACACATTGCTATGTGGCATGTGCCCTATGCATGTCTTCTTTGTGAGGCACATTGCTATGTGCAATGTGGCCCTAGGTGTGTCTTCTCTATGAGGTGTATTGCCATGATATGTTAGGATTTGTAGTGTGCAGGCCACAAATGCATGCATGAGGGACTATTATTATAGTCATGTTTTTTGGGCATGTAGCCTAGGCATGTCTTCTCCGTTAGGTACATGGCCATGCCATGTGGGAGTTTTTGTGTTCATGCCACAAATGCACACATGAGGGACTATTATTGGAGTCATGATGAATCTTCACTCTATTTAGCCACAATTTCTAGTTGTATAGTTATGTAATGTGCACTTTTAACGATTGTGAAGTTTCCTTCAATTATTGATGATCTCTCATCTTTGTTGCATGGGCCAACAATTTTATTTTATCTTGTTTGAATTAGTTTAATCACTATTGTGAGTTTTCTGTATTGTGTAGTTATTGTGGCTATGTTTGATTTGCTATTGGAATTGAACACATTTATTGGACTTATTATTGGTACTATTTTTTCTTTCTTTCAATATTTATGCATTTATTTGACTTATTATTGGTACTATTTTTTCTTTCTTTCAATATTTATGATCTTTGGTAGTTTAGTGAAACTCTTGCTATTTTTAAATGTTGTCTTCTTTGTTGTGGTGTGATTCCTCACCAAGATCGACATAGATAACCTTGGATGAGTGTATATAAGGAATCAAACATTGGGAAAATTTGAGGATAGGGGTAAGTGTTTGTTGTATGGGTAGCTACGATCCACTTGTACATTCTTAGTGATTATTGACGGCTATGTCTTGGAGGCTAGTCCCATTAAACAAACAAGGGGGAAGTCATACATAATCATATGGATCCTCCCTAGTTGTGTGTGGATTCAAGACCATCATTTCATATGGTTCTTGGTTACTTTGTGAGACCATGGCATCCTCTTAGACCAATATGTGAGCCTTGTATTGTTATCCCTGCAATGTGGATGAATAAGTGTATGTTAAAATAAATGCTTTGCTTAGAATACTCAAAAATTTCTCTCAGAAAGTCTGCAATAGGCAAACTTTTAGTAAGAATTTGCAGACACAATGCTCAGAAATTCACACAATCAGCTGCATTAAATACATTCTCTATTAAGTTCAATGTTTTAGGATGAAAAAGAAGAGTTAAATGGTTTTGGTTTGATTTCCAATTTTTGTGAAGCTTTTGCACTGAATTTTCCATAGCCTGATTTTTTGCCTGTGAAGAAAGACCATGTCAGATAATATCAGCGAAGAACAAAATAAGGAGACAATTTCTAAATTATGGTCTAACTTGAAAAGAAAAGATGATGGGAAATGTTATTGTCCCTGCAAAATTTGTAAGGGCTTAAAGACTAGAAGACTTCTAATCAAAACAGCTAAGAAACATTGTAGGTAGCATGGTCACATTGAAGGGGGACATGATTATCATCCACTGGTAAGTTGTTCATTATATCATTTTAACAATTTATATACATAAGAAATCACTTGATAATGAGATCATGATCACGGTTTATTTATGTATATCAATTTTATATAGGTGGAGCACCCTGGAGCACATGGTATGGATCAACAAAACCCTGAGAAGATGGTTTTTGAAGTGGAGGAACATGGAGGTGTGAATATCGAAGCTGAAGATAATGATCCCATGGAAGATGAGGATCATGCACCAGAAAACACAATTGAAGATGATGGTACAAATACATTGATCCATGACACATTTAGTACTGGCACAGCTGATCATGATGATCAGGATGACCTTGATGTTCATGATTTACCTCTTCTTGAGAAGGCATATGAGCCCCTTTACAAAGGCTCCCAAACAACTATTCTCTATGTTGTATTGTTGTTGGTGAACTTGAAGGTTATGAATGGTTTATCCAACATAACAATCTCACGTATGTTAAGGTGTGTCATACATGTCATTACAGTTAATAAATGGTGAATCATGTACCATTAATATTCTTTATATCAACACCTCAAACTTTTTTTTTTGCTGTAGATTGATAGGTGAGTTTTTCTTACCACCATCAAATATTCTACCTTGCTCATACCGAGAATTATCTGCCATTATGAAAGATATTGGAATGGAGTATCAAACAATAGATGCTTGTCCCAATGATCATATTATATATCATAAACAACATGAATTTGGAACAGAATGCCCTGAATGTCATATCAGTAGATATCGAATAGATCAAATAACAAAAAAGGTGCCTCGCAAGGTTCTTCATTATATTCCCATTATTCCACGTATGCAACGATTATTTAGGTGCACTAGCTTGGCACAATTTATGGATTACCATGCACACAATAGAAGTTGAGATGACATTATTTGAATTCCTGCGGATGGTTCAGCATTTATGGACATAGAGGAAAAGTGGCCACACTTTAAAGAAGAACCTTGTAATCTCAGGCTTTCATTGGCAGCGGACGGTGTCAATCCATTTGGAGAGTTGAGATTTGTTTACTCGGTGTGGCCTATTTTTGTTATCAACAATAATATTCCTCCATGGATGTCAATAAAGAGGGAGCACATAATGTTGGCAATGATTGTTCCAGGTATTTTATCATTTAATAGTCATCTACATTTAATTATAAATATTGTAGTAAAATGGTCATAATAATTATGTAATGTTTTTGTTCATTCCATTAGGCAAGTACCAAGTTAAAGATATGAATGTATATATTGAGCCTCTTATCGATGAGTTGCTGGAGTTTTGGAATGGTGTAACCATGTATGACATCTCTAGACCAATAGGACAAAGACAATTTCAATTCCATGCAATGCTTGTATGGACAATACATGATGCCCTAGGCCTAGCACATTTTTGTGGTACATTATAGTGTTCAAGTTGCGCATGATAATTATAATTATAAAAATTAACAAATTTAATAGAATTATACATTATCTTGTAGGTCTTCAAACAAAGGGAAAATTTGCATGTCCAGTTTGTGGTCCAAAGATGAAATCCCGTCATTCAAAAAGTTTAGGAAAGCAGGTGTTTGATGAGTATAGGCACTTCCTTCACAAAAATCATAAGTACCGGAATAATGAAAAACATCTTTTCAATGGTAAAGAAGAGACTACATCAAAGCCACAAAGAATGACTCCTCACTTATGAAAGTTGGAATATAATAGAATTAATCATCAAGGTAATGTCATTCCATCTAATGGTTTATGTTTGGAATTTGAATTTTTCTATCATGTTTTGTTTACTGATGATGTAATTGATGATACTGAAGGTCATCAAGGCATGGATGGCCACCTTCCAAAGGGACTAAAAAGTTATCCCAGACAATTCAGTAGGCTGCCTTACTACAAGTAGCTACAAATTGTGCATTTGTTTGATACAAAGCATATTAGAAAGAATATAACAAAGACATTATGGAAAATATTGGATGGAAGGTGTGACAAAGAAAAAATTGTCAAAATTTTTAGTGACATTATGGAATCCAATCGTGCAATGAAAAATGTCATTCAATCAAATAGCAATGGAGATCAAATTAATATAAGTGCCCTTCCTTGGTTATTAATGGAGCAGCAAAGCAATTCTATAAAAGAAGTCATACGAAAAATTTGATTTCCCACAGGATTTGCTGCGAACATAAACAATCTCATATCAAAGAAGAGTGAATTTGGGCCAAGGATGAAAATGCATGATTGGCATACCTTCATTAAGGTAATTCGCATTCTTGTGTATTTACTATATATTTGTATACTGTGCATGTACTTTTCATTGTATTATGTTAGAAAACAATGAAAAGATCATTTTATAATTGTTGCAATACGTTCTACCTCTATCTCTCCCAGACCACTTCGACAATAATATCAAGCAAGTCATATATGATCTTGGAAAATACATGAGGTAAGTAGTGATGTTTGTTCAATTTTCTGTATAGATATTATATTTGCCATTTGTTTTACTTGTCATGCAATATATTGTATATTATTTTGTAAAGTCTCATTTATATATTTTTGCGTCTTCAATCTCTTTTAGGTGGTTGTCATCTAAAGAAATCCACAAGGAAGATATAAAATATTGGAAGAGAAAAATCCCTCATCTAATTTGTGAAATGCAAAAGTGTCTACCTTCAACTGTTTTCAATGCACAAGAACACTACCTCATACACCAAGTTGAGGAGATCAAATTGTGTGGACCTGTACACACTAGGTCAATGTGGATGGTTGAGAGGCACTTGAAATTTTTGAAGGCTTTGGTTCGACAAAGAGCACATCCTGAGGGTTCTATGGTGGAGGGATATATGGTATACCAAACTATGGTGTACATTACTGAATATCTTCCTAAGTTTGCAGCAAAAATCCACATAGATCGCATTTGGGATCCCAACCCCATTAATAAATTCGAAGGGGAGCACTTGATTGGGAAAGGTAGATTGAAGAAAGTGAGAGGTAATTATAAGATGTTATTGTAGTAAATTAATTCTTCATCTTCTAAATAAATCAGTTGTAAGTGGTCTATTAATTATTTGTACAGTTGGTCGGGAGTGGGATGCAATACATTTATATATTGCAAACAATCTTGATTGGATGACGGTGTGGATTGAACGATGTCAACATTCAAGTCGCACATTAACATGGGATGGTATCGCTTCATTGGTTAAAGAAGCTCATCATAATGGAGATTCCAATGTTACACAAAGGGAAATTGATTTAGCATATGGTTTAAGAGATCAACAGGTACGTATAATTTTATTAATCACCCGTATGTTTATCAACTCATGATGCAATAATTTTAATATGTTAGACATATTGCAGGTCAAACACCACAAGGCTATGTGCTGCAATGGTCATAAATTTCGCATCAAACAGTTGGATGACACGAAGAAAACTTGTGATTTTGGGATAACTGTAGTCTTTGAGGTGACCAATATTTCATCTAGAAATGACATAAATCCTCAAGAGTCTCAAAATAGATACTATGGCATTTTGGATGATATACTTGAGTGTGACTTTAATTCCTTCAAATTAGTTCTATTCGTCGTCAAATGGTATAGGCTACAACTAAATTAAAATGATCCTAATAGAACTGTTACCGAACATGATAATGGATTTACAATGGTTAATACAAGGTCGTTTGAACGAGTTGGGGATGAGCCCTATGTTCTTCCAAGTCAATGTGAGAAGGTATTTTACTCGGAGGTTCCACATAAACCAGGTTGGTCATTTGTTGTTAGACATGATCCAAGTGGAAGGCCGATAATGTATAATGTGATGGAAGAAGAGGATACCGAAGAAGTAGAAGATGATATAGATGATGATCACGATCGACAGTTAGTCGATGATGTTCCTGATGGAAATGTACATGAAGAAGAAGCTAATGATGATGATGTTGTTGTTGTTGATGATGATGGGGATGGTGATGGTGATGGTGATGGTGATGGTGATGGTGATGGTGATGGTGATGGTGATGGTGATGGTGATGACGATGACGATGACGAACATAATGACAATGATGACGATGACGACGTCGACGAAGATGATGATGATGATCATGATCATGATGGTCATGATGATGAGTTGGATGAAGAAGAAGATCAATGACATGAATGAAATGTATGAGATGCGATTATTATATTATCTATTTAATATTGATATCTTGATAGAAATTGATTTGACTTATATGGTTACATAAATAATTCATATGTTTTGAATTCTAATGCCATTACTTAATTAATTCATGATGCACCTCTAGCTATGTGATAGATGGTGATTTAAAAAACATATGTGATGGATTACATGCTTATGATGATACATGTGACATTTTTTGAAATTTGTGTTTATTTATGGAATGTGGACTACTTATTAGCTATGTGATGGATTACATGTTTATGATGATACATATGTGATTCTTATGATGCTCAATTACATATATGATGATACATATGTGATCCTTATGATGCTTATGATACTGCAGTATTTATTGTTTATCAAATTACAAATGTAATGCTTATGATGCCCAATTGTTGGTGTAGGAACCTGAACCCCTTTGACGGGGATCCTGCACAGTCTCATGGATTGACAGGTATAAGTCAATACACCTTATAGAAATAATATATTTTAAAAAAATTCCAAGAAAAACAAACTTCCTCAGTTTTTCAAACCTCAACATTAGCAGCAAATCTAATACAGTTATCAACACTTGAGGCCCCAGTTGGACTTACTCAAATTTTAATCTCAACATCAACTTTATGGCCGACTTCTTCATCAATATTACCCTCATTTGCAAAATATCTCTCTCATTACCAACTAACTCTCTCATTTGATGGTGCACAGGTATCACCAAATAGGTATTTGTCAGATGTGTCTTCCTCGAGTGAGGGAAATGCAGGAATAGAAGAGGAAAGTGAGACATGTAGTAGTCTCAAATAGGGAGATCAACTAGAGGTCAAAAGATTAGAAGAAAATTCAATAAATGCATGGAATTTTTTCTTGCTCAAGGGGGGTCATGCCCTTATGATGATGAGACCAAAGGCGACATTGAGGTGCCCTTGAGGTACAAACATCTACTGAAACAATATGTACCCAAGGAACTTCCTCCAATAAACACTGATTTTTGTGTTAATGAGAGGATATATCGCATAGCACCTTCATCGTTACATGGTTTGGGCCTATTTTCCATGGACAGCATAAAGGTCTCTTACAACAAAGTTGTTGAATTGATGGAGTTTGTTGGACCTTGTTACAATTATAATGATTGGATGCAGATTGTTCGATATAAAAAAAGTATGCGTAGGTATGTACTGTCAGCCAATTATATACAACAAAAAGATAATGATCAAAGTAAACAAGTGGCTATATACATTGATGGAAGGTCAAAAGAAATAGGGAATATTGCAGGTTTTATAAATAGTACATGACCTGGGTCAACTAATAAGCAACCCAATTGCATATTTGAGGCACGTGAGGGAAATTGTGTCTTTGTATGTGCGATAAATTCAATAAGTGCAGGGGAAGAGCTGCTAATCGATTACAATTTGAATCATATAGATACAAACAAAGTTACTATCATGGGGGTGGTACGTACTATGTATATACCATTTAAGCCAACTTCCAATTAATGAATCCAATAAACCATTGTATTATTAAGTTTTTTTGCTAAGTCTATTGGTTTCATTTTGCTAACATTTTTTATATTTTTTCTTTGTCACAGGGCCACATGGATCCACCACATAGCACAGATAGGGGTGTAAGTCCTGACACTTCTACGGAGCAGGTAAACCTCATTGTAATTGTACAAATTAGATAGAAGCAAACTGTTACATTATGATCTTTTCTTGAGTGTTTTGAAGTAATTTTGATAGTGTTAATTATATTCTTGTCGCAGGCGGATGTTTGGGATAAGGGAAAGGAACCTACAGTACCTCAGCACCTCCATAGGGATGTGGGGCACTCGACAGTGTTTTGCGCTGATGACATCGCACTTAGCGCAAACCCTATACAATTGGTACAAAAGAATAGTAGAAAAAATGGCCAAGAGATTGTTGATTTGGCAACCATAAGCCCTCAGACTGATGAGATAATAGAGAGGGTGCAACTATTGTTGCAAACAGTGGAAAACTTGCAAGTAAGCAATAATGAAAGCTTTAATCATAACAAAAGTTCAATAATGGTTTATATTTTTTTCTCTTTTATGTCATTAACTAAAATATGTATGTGTTGTTTTTACAGAAATTTATAAGGCCTCATCATCCTGGTGGCAATGATCAGGGTATTGCGGGTAGTTTAGGTGATGACCATGTTCTATATATTAAAACCACTCCTTTGGATTTGTGAACTTACTTTTTTAATGTTTTACATATTTAATGTATTACTCTTCAGGTGCTGACATAGGTCCGAGGTCGACCCCAACTGTATTGCTGACTGCAATGTTAGCAACACGTAGCATGCAAACATCATCTCTTGCACCGGCTCGTGTTGACCCGCCCACTAGTGGTAGATCCCTCTTTTTCTCTCTCTTTCGTTATGTGTTTATTACCCTTGAAGTGTTCTTTCTTGGAGGCATTTCATAGTGGATTCATTTACTGTGGCAGGAGATGCACATGAGGATGCGCCAGAGGCTACTACTGGTGATAACATACCATCATTTCCTGGATCTTCCCGTATTGCTAGTACGGGAATGTCATAGGCCACATTGGTGGTGAGTGATGAAGAATTGATTCCCTTGAAGATACAGAAGGTTCCAGGTACTTTAAAATTATTATTATATATAGTCTAATTGTAATTTACTTACTGATCACTCATTTTGGACTAATGATCCCATGTTTTTTTTGCAGGAAATGATATTTTTTATAAAAATCTTAATGACATTACATTGCAGATATTTGGGCCCACCATACGTAAAAGGTGGAACATCATACGTGAACTAACCCTTATCCACTATTTTGATTTCATATCATTGCTAGAATAGTTTTCCTTTTATCCATTTCTTGAACTATATCAAAGGTAGCTTCAGTTTCTTTCTAAATCTAACAGGTTTGTTTTTGCTTTAAAGGTGGAATGACCAAGAAAAAAAGTTAAAAGACGAACTCACAAACTGTATGGTAGGGTTGTTTGGAAATGACACATTCGACAAGACTAAGCTCCTAGAAAAAGCTAGCACATATCTAAAGTATGTGAGGGACCAATACAGGACACATTTAGAGAAGAACGTAAAGTATGAGTGTCCCCCCATGATTCCAGAGAGGGAGTGGAAGGACCTGATTTTGGATGCAAATGAGAGAATTGAAAGGAAAAAAGGAAATACACCACTAGACACCAGAAGAAGGTATGTGATACTATTAAGAATGTGAATATGTACTAATTATTCATTATATTTATATAATCTAACATATTTCAAAATTTTCATAGATTGAGTGACACGTCAAAGGCAACCAAGGCAAGACAAGAAAAGCATGGGCAACACAAACTCGGCTCTGGTGGTTATATGAAACTTGCCGCACAAATTGTAAGAATCAGTAAATTAAGTATCACATCAAAATATTTATAAATTGTAAACAATTTTTTTTTTATCAAACAATACAAGCAAAATTCACAATACTAAGCAAAAATGTAGGGCTCTGAATTCAATAGAGCGCCCACAGAAGATGACAAGAGAATTGGCTACCGCAAGGCTATATAGCCATGGCTGAACAGCTACGAGAATTGAGGGGGCAAACATGAGATTCTGATGCATCTATCACAACGGTAATTAAGCTAAATGAAAATTATTTCAAATTGAATACTTAACCAATAATCTATTTGATGTTGAGTTTCAACATAAAGTGACTATATTTTTTTTAAATAAGCAAGCAATGATAACATTGCACGTGACATTGGAATGCAGCATGATAATCGTGGAACAGAACCTATACATGAAGGTCCAGATGTGCATCCTAGTAGTGGAGGTATTCATTTGCTATTCAAATTTTTTTATGTAATTATTAATACAATTAAACATCTTAAATTGAAAATTAGTGTAGTAATTAATGTAACCTTTATTGTTAATATTTTAGAGCATGTAGTCAGTGGTGACCAAGTGGAGCATGATCCGAGTAGACAACATCAGGAACGTGATGTTCCCCAATCAAGTAAAGAGGACCACTGTTATTCCTTTAAACAAATTTAATTGCAATTGGTGTATTGATTAATGTAACGTTTTGTATTTCAACTCCAGAGGATCTAGAGGGTGTTCAGCATGTTGAGGTTGAGGCTAGACAAAATGATGTGGCCCCATCAAGTAAAGAGTGTAACGGTTGTGTTCTTTAAATTAATGAAATACTTGTAACAATAATAAAAAAATGTTTTGAATTTAACCCAATTCTTTGTTATTGCAGAGGACCCCCCTTTGGTTCAGTATCCTCGTCCTTTGTATAGGACTAGGCATACATCAAGAGTGCGAGAAGAGGGTAGAACATCCGAAGATGCGGGAAATGATGAAGAAACTGATGTACCACTTAGTCTTTTCATAGCTTCAAAGAAAAAACAAAGAAAGAAATGATTGTAATCTACCTTATTTGATAATGACTGATTTTTATGTGTTAATGAATGTAATTATGTGCTAATGAATGTTCATGAATGATATGTGTTGATGATTATTGATGAATGTTGCATTTTAATGAAAGTTAATGAATTTTATGTGTTAATGAACGTTATGTGATAATGAATGAATGTTATATTTTAATAATGGATGAAAGAATGAATCAATGTTAGATGTTAACGGGGAATTTAGAGTGATGTTAGGGGGGGGGGAGGGGCCAAATGAGCTTCCACCTTCACATGGTTGGCCCTGTTAAGTAGAGAATATTAAACTATTCTCGAAACAAAGCGAAGCTCAATAAGATAACACACTTTTCAATATTTCATTATGTTGCACAGTTAATCTTATTGAATAATGTACGTATATTGAATCTTAATTGCAGGGTCCAACAGAGCCAACACGAACAACACCATGGTACGACTGCAAAAGTTGTGAACATGCCTCATCATGAATAAAGCTGAATTAGCGCATTCTCTATAAAATCTTAAATGCTCTATACTTTGGAAGTTTTGAAATTTTTATGATCATATCAGTCCCCTGCCTAAAAGCTTTTTTCCTTGATTTGTTTGTGATACACATTGAGAGATTTTTGTTTTCCTTTTATTTATGCATGTCTTAACCATTCTCCACATGCTTCCCATTCTTATTTAGATTGTTGTATTTTTACATATGTTGGAATCTATAGTTCCACGTACATGTTTTCTATGTTCTTTGTAACTGTATGAAAAGGTGTAAAATGTGGGTATAGTCCAAAATCTTGATTACCAACAAGCTATTGTTGTTTAATAGTTCCAATGTTTGTATTAATTGAAACAGTTTAACCATTTTAACATGTTTCATACCAAACTTGCACTTTGTATGCAATCTTATTGTTACAGTTCAATTACTGAGGTGATGTGAATTTCAAAAGTATTCCAACGAAAACAAAATTGGTTTTCATTTATGTATTTTATTAAAATTTTAGAGTTTCCTTGTGAACATTTAAACTTAGAAGGATTTAAAAATTCAATACAAGAGTACTGGACATAATTTCTAGAGATAGAACTGAAACTCTCTCCCATGACTTCAGATTGTTTCCATGCTCTCTGGGCTAGTAGCTTTCAGACACAAAACATAGGTCTTCTAAATTCTGTCCCAACATTAATTAGTTCCTTTCTCTTCTTTTTCATCCTTTTGGAAAGAAAATTGGAAATTGTTAGGAACGAACATCTTCCTAGGTGATTTGTTAAAATACAATGGGGAACTCAATCAAATTTTAATTCACTTCATTTTAAGTTATTATCACAATTCATTGAATTATACTTACAAAAGGCTTATATTTCCAAGGTAAAATATCAGTATCTTTCTTGGGTGATATTAGATGGTAGGGTCTCTTGGCTTAGACAAAATCACCCTCTCATTGTATTCAAAGTAGATGTGTATCAAAGCTAGATGCATCAATCGTTAAATCATAAACAAACACAAGCTCAAAAATTGTGTTACCAAGTATGCTTGGAACCTAGCCTGTAACTAACTAGTTCATACTAGATATTGTTTGGGTATGGTATTCAATTCTATTAGAATCTACAAAATAAATATTAACCTAGAAATTAATGTAAGTGATAACATTTTTAAAATTGTTAAATATAAATGATAATAAAACAAAATAGCATAACATAGTTGATTTCATAACATATTTGAAAGGTGAGAGTCCACAAACAGATGTGAAATGTTTAAGTAGGCCTCCCAATGAAGTGGATCTCATAGACATGAAGAATCCTATATAGAGAATCATTGAGAGCCCTTGAAGAAGCAAATTTGAACTTTGATGAAGCAATACATGATGGAGGAATATTTTGCAAGAGGAAATCAAAGTCATTATGGTGTCATCTAGATCTGAAATGTGGTCTACTTTTCAAAAAAGTAAAGATGCTTGATATGAATGTGTCCTAGTGGGGTGAATCTAGAAGACATATAATCCTATTGAAAAGAATCATGGAAAGTTCTAGAAGAAGAAACTTTTAATTCTGAAGTAGCAATGTGTATAAGAGATGTTCTCATTTGTAGATGGAAAATCAAGAGGAGGGTCACTAGTCCATGGACCATGTCATTGTTGTTAAACACCTACGCTTTTTTTCATAGTCACTTGGTGTAGGAATGAATTCAATGAGATAGGGTAGGAGATCCTACATAATGTAATTTTTTACTATCCCTTGTTTCGAGTACAAATGGTTCTCTGAATTTATCTTGACAATAGAATGTCAGAATTTAATACCATAATCCATGATGAAAACTGCCAAAAATGGAAATTTATCTTAGTTCACAATTACAAAATGCTTTTGTATAGGCCTCTCAAAGATTAAGTACATCAAATTGAGACTTTATAAATTGAGTGTATATATTAGCAATCTCCCAAATTGTTCAATGGTCTCCAAACCTTGTGAACTTTTTATTTTTATTTTAACTCAAATATGTATGGTATAGGCATATCATTGGTTGTGTATTTTTTTTCCCTTAAATACTTCTACGACCAAAAGAGACAAGTTTTAGATGAAAATGGGGTCTTATGGGCCTTTTTGACACAATGGTAGGTTCTTTAGACCTGAAAATGCCCCAACAAGTAGTCGATTGCCTTAAGTTACAAACAAATCCTTGTTTGTGAGCATGCTTCTTGATCTCCAATTTTGGTGGAATGAAAGATAATATTGAATTTCTCAAGCCTTTTGGATGCTTTGAAACCACCAAAAAAAAGCTACTTTGATCATTGAAATGTTGTAGTGACTTGGATAAAAAAAGAAAACTATGTCTAAACTTTAGAAGTTAGTATTTTCTTGTCAAATTGTTTTCAATTTTCAAATCATCCAAGGATGCAAGAGGAGTATATTTTGTTATGACAAGATTAAAAAAAAACTTAGAATCTTTTGAAACCATTGAAACATGGGGACCCCTTCCCCCCCTCCAAAATCCCTATTTTTTCAGGATGCAATACTTAGGGGAAACATCCCCTTGCCGCACCACTTAGGGACGTCCTAGGGACTCCAAGGAGTCCCTTGACCATATTGAGGATGCCTATGAGTCTCCAATGGCCCCCAATTAGAAACTCCAATTCTAAACAAAAATGGTGAAATTATTGTGAAAATGCCATCTGTATTAAAGGTTTGGCAATGCCCCCTAACCTTGATGGGGGCTCTGCCCCAAACCCCCCACACGGGGCACTACCCATTGACCCCAAACCCCCCACAAGGGGTACTACCCATTGACCCCAAACCTCTACCCATTGTTCTTATTGTTAATGCAACTGTTTCCATTTTTTTTATGTTGACTAGTTTAAACACTTAGTATGCCAAAGTTTCATTTGCAATTCTTATACTTATTCTTAGTTTGTTCCCAAAGTTCCAAAACTCTACCACCATTGTTAATGTTCAAATTTAAATCAGTAGACATGTATGCAACATGTGGAAGCAGAGACAGGGTACGTGAACTGTTTGACAAAATTCCTCCAAGAAATGTGTCTCATGGACTGCGATGGTTGTTGGATATGCAAAATTTGGACTTGTTGAAAAATTTTACAACCTTTGCCAGCATCCTCCCCACCTATGCCAAAATGGGAACCTTTGGAACAGGGAATCGACATTCATTTAAGCATAAGGGAATATAGCTAAGATCACTAGGATCCACATCTTTTCTTGTGTTTTCATCTATTACATAAAGCCACTAGTTCTATGATTTTATTTATGTCTTCCTGGGCAACTATTATGTCTTTGACATTCAGTTTTTCTCAGCTTTCTTCAATTTAGAGAAAAAAAGAAAAAGAATAGGTTAGATGGAGGAAAATATAAATCCATGATTTGGGTTAAATCTAGGTTACTGTTATATAAACAAAACAATGTATCTTTCTGTGGAAAAGTTAAAAGTTAAATCATCTGCACATTCTGACTATTCATGTGGGAGGATTGCCCATGTTAAGCACTGTACTCATCTACTTTAATGGTGTTCTTAAAGATACTTTGTCCCCATGTTCCTGCTTTCAGCTCTGATCTTTTCATCTATGTTGCTCGGTTTTTTAATTTTTTTGTGAGTGCTTTGTAAAATTGATTTCTATGGTTTGAAGATTTCACAACATTATTATCTTTTCGAATCTTCCAACTCGAGCTTGAAAACTCTATTCCAATTGGAAAATCTCTTGGTATTTTATTTTGTTTTAAGATAGAAAATTGAATTTGTAACTAACAAATATTATGGTTTCAATGTTCATAGGTGTAGCGTCGTAAATTGTACGCACTTGCTAGGGTGGTACAATTTCACACCTAGTTTAGCACCCGCCTTGGCGCATTTTGCATTTTGCATTGCATTTCCCCTTTAGCACTTAATTAATTAAATTAATTAGGTCTAAGGTCCTATTTTATCATCTCCCATATCATAAAGTTGAGCCCTTTCATTAAAGTGTGCCCCTTTCATTTTATTCTTCCAATACATCATTTAATCAAAAACCCTGATTAGGTCCTATTTCGAACTTGGGGGCTTGATTTTCGGGGTCAAAAAATCTTGAAATCACCTGTAACTTCGGGATTCTCTCTAAAATCATCATATCCGACGGCCCTGAAAATTTGGTGAAAAGTTGTCGGGACCATGGCACCCGGAGTGCAACATGGTCCCGGACATTTTTCCCAAAATTTTAGGAGCACGATCCAATCATAAAATAAAGCTTAACCTCAAGAAATTGGCGGGATATTCAATCTCTAGGTCGGCCAAAAGTTGAAATTAAGACCTAGGGTTTCATATATAAGAGCTCTCTTTCTTCATTTGAAAGGATCCGATTTTTGATTTTCAGGAACTTCATATGCAGCAAAAGAGCAGATCTTTGAAGACTTCAACAACATTCAACATCCTTCTATCAAGCATCTATCAATTTCATTCCTTCACTTAGGGCTTGGAAGACATTGAAGAACAATAGGAGATTACCGACTGAAGATTGGCTTGTACTCCTCCCTTGAGGGTTGGGTATGATTTCATATTATTTTCATGTCTTTGCATAAGCTTCAATACATCATTTATTCATGCTTTAGATCACATTGCATCTTGATTTAGAGCATTTACATTATCATTTACAAGCAATTAGGGTTTACTTTCTAGGTTGCTCTAGTTTGCTTTCTTGCATTTTTGGACCTTGCACACACACTAGGTCTGCACACACAATACATTTTACAAACAACTTGGCTATTCGTGGAGGTGGAAATCACCGAAGCGGGGGTTTGACTAAGGCAAAACCCTATATAGCCGCCCAAAACACCTTTTCATATATAAGTGCAGGTTTCGGGACTCGGACGACGCCGCAGGTTGCAGATCCGGGAGAAGCAGATTGAGACCGACCTTCCCACCAAATTTCAGAGAAAAAGACCAGGACAGGGGCGTGGGGCGCCCTGGTCCTGCCAGGACAGGGGCGCTGGGTGCCCTGGTCCCTTCTGGGTGCCCTAGTCCCTACTGGGTGCCCTGGTCCGACAACATTTTCAGCATTTTTGACAGCTTTTTCCAAAGTGCAAAAACAGCAGTTTCCGGAGCAGTTTCAGGAGCAGAATCAGGACAGTGGCGCCCGCGCCCCCGTCCCAAACATTTTCAGTCAGATTTTAACTCTGGGTACGCATTTGCATTCTTGTCTTATCCTTGTATTTACATCTTTCCATTGTTTAAGTTCAATTCTGCAATCTTGTCATTAGTTCATACTTGCATTTTGGGGTTAGGAATTGAACTTGCATCATTTTATCTTTCAATTACAACAAAGGAATAGAAATCCTAATAGGTAGCCCGTGGCTCTCTCTTCCACAAAAAGAAGTAGCCAATTGTGTGATACCTCTAGGCTCTTTCGTATTCGACAAATGTGTGATTGAAAGTGAGATTAGGGCATGTTTGCTTAGTGTCACTTTTTCTCCTACACATTTTGGTGAACCCGACGTGAACTCCAATCTTCTCTAATTCTGATTTATGTTTTCAAATTTGAATGTTTATGCTATTTCAAATTCAAATTTGTATTTACAAGTCTCAATTTCTTGCAAGATTCAAAAATTTAGAGGAAATTTTTGTTAAAACCCTAATTTTTTCAATTCAAAGTTGAACTTGTGGATAGCTTAATTGGGATCAATAATTTCAAATCTGATTTAGGAACTCATTTGAATCATAAATTTCATTTTCTAAATCTACATTCTAAGTGCTTGCATTGGTTAAAATTAAACATTTCCTTCTATTTTGCATGTGTTATCATTTGAAAGAGGAAAATTGTTGTCATGATGCATTCATATGATAATGGGTTAGCTTCCCTTGTTTCAATTTTTCCTTCTCCTAAAAGACCTCCCCCCATCTATAACAACATTTTAGTGCCTAAAAGAGTTGCTACCAATCCCTTTGAGACTCTCCCATGCTCTAAGGATGAAGACTTTAAGAGTGATCTTAACAACTCTCCTAAAATGTGCCCTTCCTATTTAGCTATCCTAGAGGAAGAGAATGATATCATAAACACCTTTCTTAATGTTACTTCACCTTCCTTCCATGATGCCTCTCTAAGTGAAAAGGTATCGATGGACATTGACTTATTTTCTCCTAAAGTTGGTCCTTCCAATGGGGGCATGTTAGTTCAACAAGAGGTTATGAACACTTCTTTCAAAGATCTCCTTCCTAAGCATGAATCTTTGGAGAAATATGTTCATGTTCCTCCTAAAAAACACTCCCTTCATGAGGATCCTTTTGTGCAAGAAGATGACATTATCCCTACATTTCCTAGTGATGGCATTTCCTTTTCCAACAAAATTCCCACTAGAGATGATGAATTAATGATAAATGCTTACCCTTCTCCTAAAGTTTGTCTTACCCATAAGCATCCCTTAGAGAAGGAAGACGAAATAATAAGAAATTTCCTTAAATCTCTCTCCCATAAAGATCATATTGAAAATATTTTGAGGAAAGAGGATGAGTTTAACACATCTATTGATGCTCTTCCTCCTAAGGATGAGGAATTAATAAACAAAGTTATCTCCTCTCCCGAAATTGACAATACTTCAAACATTCCTTTCAACCACTTCACTATTTGGGATGAACCATTAGAAGAAGGTGTAGATTATTCTCTCTCCCTTGATAATTCCTCACCTTCCTTGAATCTCAATTATTCTCCCTCTAAAAATAAAGAATCTCCCTCTCCTCAACTTGGTTCTACTCATAAGGATACCCTAGTTCAAAGCAAGATGATTAACATCTCTTTCAAAGATCTCCCTCTCAAAAGTGAGACTTTAGAGAGTAACGTTGATCCTTCTCCTAGAGAGTTTATTCCCCATGTAGATCATTTGATGATAGAGGATGATATGACCTTTCCTCTTCCTACTAGAACATCAATGCCTACCCCTTGTCTCTCTCCTAAAATTGATTTAATCCGTGATGAGATTTTGGTACAAGAAAAGACCATCAATAATTCTTCCAATATTTTTTTTCATTCCTCTAAACCATCCTCAATCAATTTGATACATGTGAATGAAACACCTAACAAACCTCTCTTCACTGTCCAAGGTGCTTGTCCTTCTCAAAATTCTCAACCTTTAAATAAGCCTATCTTAGTGGTTCAAGGTGGTTATGCTAATGATTCTTTTTGCACTCCTAAGAAACCTATTATTACTGTGCAAGGAGGTTATTCTTCTAAGAGCCCTTATGAGTATGCTAAGCAACTAACTAGAGAGAGTTATCATGCGGTTGCTCATACCTATAACACAAGAAACAATAGGCAACCTAATCTTCCTCCAGTTATCCCAACTTCACTTCCTCCTTCTCAACCAATTCTTCCGCAAGCTCCATGTATTTCACAAGTTCTTGGTAAGGAATATGATCTCATAGAACAACTTAAAGCTACCCTTGCTAAGATATCCGTTTGGGATTTGATCCAAACTTCTTCTGCTCATCATGGAATGTTACAAGATGCCTTGAAAGATTTGAATGTGCCTCCACCTAATACATCTAGTAATATAGTGTCTTTGGTTAACTCTGTGATGAATCCTAAAGCTCAAATTGTGTTCACACAAGATGAGTTGCCTACTAGTGAAATTCAACATCAATATGATCCCTTGATGATTGTGGTTATCATAAATGACATTGCTATAAGATGAACACTGGTAGATAATGGCTCTGGCCTTAATGTGTGTAGCATTAATCTATTGCATAAGATGAATGTGGATACATCCCTTATTGATCCTGACTCTCGTCCCATTTGAGGCTTTGATAATGTGGCTAAGTCTTCATTAGGTATTATCACCTTACCCATCACAGTGGGACCTGTTACTCTACCTACTCCTATCCATGTTATGTCAGGAAATCTAACATACAACTTGTTATTAGGGAGACCTTGGATTCACAGTATGCAAGCTGTCCCCTCTACATTGCATAGACAAGTTAAATTCATTTATAACAATAAGACATATACCCTGATAGGTGATACTAATCTTCAATCTTGTTTACAAACATCTACTTCCAAAGGGAGTTCTTCTAAACCTTCCTCTTCTAGTGATGACTCTTTAAACAAAATACCTATGGATGAATCATCACCCTCTGGTAATCAAAATTCTTTGGATGAGCCTAAAGCTCCTGAAGAAGATCCTTCTCGACTTGAATCCACACATGAAAAGGCTTTTGATCCTGAGAAGGTTCTTGCAGAAGACGATTGGGGATCTCTTGATTTTAATCCCACCTTTGTAGGTGAGTATAGGGTTCCTCTTAGAGAGCTTAAACTTAAAAAGAAGGAAGAAACTAGAGATCAATCTGTCTTACATGAACCTATGAGCAATAATTTTGTGGCTGCTTCTCAAACTTCTTCTCCTCACACCTCTAATTATGAAGAGTTTAATTCTTTGTCTTATGAAAAACCACCTTCTGTTCCTGAAATGGCTGATCGTTATGGTCGTGGTTTTTGCATTTTTGCTAAGCATGGGTATCATGGAAATGGTTGTGGCGCTCATGAACAAGGGTTGAAGGTTCCTCTAGAGACTAATTTTCACAATTATGCCTTTGGACTCGGCTATAATCCCTGCAAACGCACTAAAGCATCTAAAAGACCATCTCTTAATGTGAATGCTATATTTAGTAGTGACGAATCATCTTCTACTTCTATCAACTCTCATTCCCTTCATAAGGAAATCTTGGCGATGAACAAATCTCTTTATGAATCCCCTCAAATTTCTAAATCCACTTATGAATCTTTATCTCCTATTCATCATAAAGTCCTTTCCTCTAGGGATAAGGCTCTAATAAATTACACTCATCCCTCTTCTAAGATTTCTTGTGACTTTTCTTCTTCAACTTTTATCATTTTATACATGTTTTTGATCTCACTTATAGTTGAGCATTTAGCATGTCATATTCAAATACCTCATTCAATCTATCATGTCTTTAAATAACAGTAATGGCTATTATGTTGCTCATCATTATGTGACATTGGTAGCTCATTTACTTGGGGCTCATTGTCATTTGTGATGGTACAATTTCAAGTGCAATCATATTTTTTTTGAAGCAACATAATAGCCTAATTTTCTTGTTCCTATGGGGACAAGAGTGATTTCATACATCCCTTATTTTTCTTATGTCCAAATCTCTCCCTAGAAGATTGTGTAAGTCCTTCTCATCGAGGCAATGATCTTTCCTTATTTTTATCTAAGGATCCACTTTTTACTATTTTGTGGATGGTGTGAGCTTTATTACTTGATGTTATTCCTTGTATGCATTTGTTGTTGTTTGTTCAAGGATTCTCTCTTACAAGAGGTGTAAGTCCTTGACTACAACCTCTTTTGCACTTGGTAAAATACATCTATAATGAATTCACTCTCCCAATTGGGTTAAAAGGAGCATCATCCTTCATTAAGAATCACTTTCACCGCGCAAAAGAAGGAAGTATTGCATTCTTATTCTCTTCTTTGTCTTATTCTAGAAGATGTTATATTTGTCTAAGACAATTCCTCTTGGGGATAGGTGTCTTTTGTACAAAGATCTCTTCTCCTCTAAGGATCTCCTTTACACATACTACAAGATATCCCTTTTCAACTATCTTATCCTTGCTTAAAGAGTGCAAAACCCTCTTGCTTGGATCTATGACATTGTTGCATTTTTGGGGTATCTTCTTTTATGATGAAGGTAGGTATCCTTGTTCTACTTTTCTTATGACATAAACATTACACTTTTTGAGCAATGGGTCATTCTCGGAACCAGAGCACAGACTCTTAGAGCGAGATGTCACACTTTTGTACTATACATATACAGGTTGTAGCATACCCGGGCATAGACTCCTATGGGGTGCTTCCAACCTCCCTTACACACACATGCACGAGGTTGAGTGGAACTAGCGGCATAAGGCTAGACTTTCTCACTCTCCTCCCTTACATGGATCACCTAGACAGACTCTAGGGGCTAGTTTTCCATGTCCTTTTCCCATGGATCACCTAGACAAGATCTAGGGGCGAGAAGTCCATGTTTTCTCTTTCACTATTCTTCTCATGGATCACCAATGTGTGTATTCATGCTTTTTTTTCCTTTCTTTTCTTCTCTTTGCATTTTGTTTGCATTTACATCCTTCATCTCGTGTTAGAGAACTCTCAAATCCTCACACTCTTTGTTGTGTTGGAATTGAGATTTAGTCCTCTTTCTTACCAAATGATTCTCCATTAGTTTTTGATCTCATATCAAATCTTCTTGTGAGCATTTGCCATCAATTTTCTTTAACAATTCGAAGTGGTAAACATGATACCCTGTTTCAACTCACTAAAATTAGCAAGCCGAAACAGGGGGGGGCATATAGCTACCCTCGAATTTTTCATCACCTTCCTTAGTAAGCATTAGGTGATTTTGTGATCTAACGTGTGTTTTGTAGGGTGTGGTTCCTAACTGTGTACTACAGATACCGCTGGGGGCTTCGTTCGACAGACTTATGGATATATCCTTTTTCAAATAATGTTTACTTTTCTGTACTTTAGCTTGCATATGCACGTAGTGTTCATATGACCGCTAAAGTGGGGGCTAAATGTAGCGTCATAAATTGTACGCACTTGCTAGGGTGGTACAATTTCACACCTAGTTTAGCACCCGCCTTGGTGCATTTTGCATTTTGCATTGCATTTCCCCTTTAGCACTTAATTAATTAAATTAATTAGGTCTAAGGTCCTATTTTATCATCTCCCATATCATAAAGTTGGGCCCTTTCATTAAAGTGTGCCCCTTTCATTTTATTCTTCCAATACATCATTTAATCAAAAACCCTGATTAGGTCCTATTTCGAACTTGGGGGCTTGATTTCGGGGGTCAAAAAATCTCGAAATCACCTGTAACTTCGGGATTCTCTCTAAAATCATCATATCCGACGGCAGTGAAAATTTGGTGAAAAGTTGTCAGGACCATGGCGCCCGGAGTGCAACATGGTCCCGGACATTTTTCCCAAAATTTTAGGAGCACGATCCAATCATAAAATAAAGCTTAACCTCAAGAAATTGGTGGGATATTCAATCTCTAGGTCGGCCAAAAGTTGAAATTAAGACCTAGGGTTTCATATATAAGAGCTCTCTTTCTTCATTTGAAAGGATCCGATTTTTGATTTTCAGGAACTTCATATGCAGCGAAAGAGAAGATCTTTGAAGACTTCAACAACATTCAACATCCTTCTATCAAGCATCTATCAATTTCATTCCTTCACTTAGGGCTTGGAAGACATTGAAGAACAATAGGAGATTACCGACTGAAGATTGGCTTGTACTCCTCCCTTGAGGGTTGGGTATGATTTCATATTATTTTCATGTCTTTGCATAAGCTTCAATACATCATTTATTCATGCTTTAGATCACATTGCATCTTGATTTAGAGAATTTACATTATCATTTACAAGAAATTAGGGTTTACTTTCTAGGTTGCTCTAGTTTGCTTTCTTGCATTTTTGGACCTTGCACACACACTAGGTCTGCACACACAATACATTTTACAAACAACTTGGCTATTTGTGGAGGTGGAAATCACCGAAGCGGGGGTTTGACTAAGGCAAAACCCTATATAGCCACCCAAAACACCTTTTTAGATATAAGTGCAGGTTTCGGGACTCGGACGACGCCGCAGGTTGTAGATCCGGGAGAAGCAGACTGAGACCGACCTTCCCACCAAATTTCAGAGAAAAAGACCAGGACAGGGGCGTGGGGCACCCTGGTCGTGCCAGGACAGGGGCACTGGGCGCCCTGGTCCCTTCTGGGTGCCCTGGTCCCTACTGGACGCCCTGGTCCCTGGGACAGGGGCGCTGGGCGCCCTGGTCCGACAGCATTTTCAGCATTTTTGACAGCTTTTTCCAAAGTGCAAAAACAGCAATTTCCGGAGCAGTTTCAGGAGCAGAATCAGGACAGTGGCACCCGCGCCCCCGTCCCAAACATTTTCAGTCAGATTTTAACTCCAGGTACGCATTTGCATTCTTGTCTTATCCTTGTATTTACAGCTTTCCATTGTTTAAGTTCAATTCTGCAATCTTGTCATTAGTTCATACTTGCATTTTGGGGTTAGGAATTGAACTTGCATCATTTTATCTTTCAATTACAACAAAGGAATAGAAATCCTAATAGGTAGCCCGTGGCTCTCTCTTCCACAAAAAGAAGTAGCCAATTGTGTGATACCTCTAGGCTCTTTCGTATTCCACAAATGTGTGATTGAAAGTGAGATTAGGGCATGTTTGCTTAGTGTCACTTTTTCTCCTACACAATAGGTTATCTTTACTATTAAGTTAAGAATTCCCTCAAACTCCAGGATTTTATCAACATTTGAGGTAACACAATCACTGCACTTTTTTAAACTTTGATGTTTTGTTTCTTAATTTTTGAGATTAAATTATGTATTTAAAGCACTAGTGTGCAACATGATTGCACAAGATTGATGCTCATAAAAGTTTACATTGTACAGACTTCAGGCAAGGTACTGGAAATGTTTATATATTCATAACATGTCATGGAAATAAACTTCATAGTGCTGAGGTTGACTCACTTATTCTTTCTTATCAATAAGTTGATTATCTATTCTTTCTTATAATAAGTTTTATCTTACCAAAGCTATCTTGCATTAATAGACAGGACATCAAGGATAATTACATCTGCATCAAGGAAAGTAGTTCAATCAGCATCAACACTCATAAGAGCAGATCAACTCCTAATATATATATCACCAATCAGGCAAACAGATCATATATGGCAGTAGTAATCTTACTCCATTTGTGGTATGAATCATAATAGTACTCTTATGATTAATTATTCTCATGTAGACATAGATAATAATATGCAATGCAATATTATACTTGATACATAACCTCCCCTACATTGGATATGAGAAATAATATTGAATATTTGATTCTTAAATTGCTGCAACCAATCATGAGGGGGTTAATAGGGGAATACAAGGAGGGGAAACTATGACGAGGTCCTCTTCTAAGTACACTACCCCATGGTGGATGATTGATGTGTCTACCACATGTGGGCCAAGGGGGGCAAAGGTGTATCCTGCCCTTGGGCTTAGAAGGGAGGGATGCTTAGGACACCCTATTGTGGTTTTCCCATCAACCTCTACCATTGTGATTAAATAGAAGGGTGGATAAGGTAGCATGGATAGGGAGGGTAGGTACAAGTTTACCCACTAAGCACACCACCTCATATGGATGGCAGACTGCCACATGGGGCCAAGAGGGGTGGTATATCCACTCTTAGGCTTAGCATGTGGATAGCTTCAGGTGCCCTATCATGTTTCTCATCCAAGCCCTATTATGGTTTAACTCCAATTATGCATTATATATATTGTGTAGTTCACATAAAATTGAAATAGTTATGAATATATGCTATCGAAACCTAGTTGAAATGGTTGTTCTATGAATTATACTTTCAATACTTGTCTAACATGATTGTAGGTTTTATCTAGATGAAAATGTTTTATTGATAAAAATATGAACAAGGTGAAGCACACCAGCTAGAGGAATATGTGGACTGAAGAAACAAACCTGTGGATAAATCCAAACATGGCAGAATCCTTGTTGCAGCTTTTGTTCTTTGTAAGCATTCAGAAAAATGTTGAATTTGTGATCTATAATTTACGTGTTTCTCAATTTGGTTGACATCTTCAAAATAGACTCAAAAACTTATTTTTAGTACTGTGTGTTATTATACTTACCTTATAATGTTCTTTAAATAAAGAATGGTTGCAGACAGCGAAGTTCCTTGCAAATAGAAGAAGCTCGGTTTTGCTTTTGTGACTTTGTCTGTTATGCCTGATTGTCAACAAAATATAGAGACATACTGAAGACGATTATGGTCCGTGGTTGTTTTTTTAGTTGAAACCATTATTATGAATTTTATGAATTTTTTTTTAACATTGACATGGTCAAAGCCTTAACTATGCATACAGTTCTCTTCAGATTATTATCTTACCCCACCTTTTCCATTTTAATTCATTTTAGTTTGATTCAATCTTTTAGTCAAGTTTAATGATAGTTTCTATTATGCCTTTTTAATAACAAAGATTACATGTAGACATTTGCATGTTCTTCTATGTTAGTGTGTTCTTACGAGGTCAATTCTTTCTTATCTCAAGAAACCTCATTGACCTACAAATTCTTATACTATGCTACTTACTACCACTGATATCTTAACAAAAGCACACAAACATGTAAGGTAAAACTCTCTCCAGAGAAGCCTAAGAAACACTGTAACTAAAATGCCTTGACCTCTTGCCAAGCATTCGATAGTTAAAAGTCTTAAATCCTGTCCAAATCATAGGATAGACATTCAAATCCTGAGATCATTAATTCCCCTAATAAATGGATCCATGGTAGAAGCCTATAGAAAATATGTTCCACAATAGAAAGGCAGATTCAAATTCAATTTTGACATTGCTCCAAACGACAACCCAGGTATTGCAGGAAGTGGAGGACTCATTATGGATAGTGAATGTAAAGCCCTTCGCATTATTAAGCTTTAGCCCTCCACTTTGGCATTAGGGGACTAGAGATAGAAGAACACTCACTCCTTGTGATCAAAGGAATGCAAAAGAAGGGAGTGACCAGTAGGAGGTTATATAATATTAGAACAGTATCAGTGCTAAGCACAGACATAACTTTTGCACATTGTTATGAATAGGCAAAGTTGGCAAACAAACCAACGGAACTCCTCGTCTCCAGAGGAACCCTTCAAAGCAATCAAATAATTTACTAATGTCATTACAGAACTATCCAAAAGCAAACACTAGATTTCACTTATAAGATGAATAATTTCAATAATTTGAGCAAACAGCCGTCTGACATCCCATGTTTAAACCTTTCCCGCTAGCATGCAAATGTGTAAACTAAGCTCTAAGGACCAAGAAAATAAACAACTATAAGCAATCTATTTTGTACAATAGAAAACTAGGATCATATAGAACCTATGTTTTTGTTGTAATTAATCAACCCTGAACAAATAAAAGAATGTGATAACATAGAACCTATTGTTTTATGCTCAGAAATGATAGTGGAATTCAACTTGCAATACCGTTATTTCCAGAGTTTACAAAAATTCTTCTCGACTTGTTTAGATTATGATGTTCATGAAATATGCAGGGATGGGTGTTATTAACAGTATAAGCACATTTTCCTTCACTAAAGCCTTTGGCATGTGACATGGGAAGTGCATACAAAGCTGGGATTTGCAAGCAGGTGGAAGGTGGACAAACTATAATACTCTACACTGGTCTGTATGTCATGGCTCTTGGTGTTGGAGGCATTAAGGGATCTTTGCCTGTTCATGGGGTAGAACAATTCGATGAGAATGATGGAAAAGAGAGAAAGCTGATATCAAATTTCTTCAACTAGTTTTTGTACAGCATAAGCATTGCACTTGTAATAGCTTTCTTTCTATCATATACACTATATGAAAAATTAACTCGTTGTCTCAGATCAAATAACAGTTTGTTTGCATGATGACATTTCATAATGTACAATAATGGATTTATGCTTTCATCTGGCTTTAATTATTAGCCACTTTTCTACAAAACCTTCTTCCTGCAATCATTGACATATTTTTAATGTTTATTGTAAAATTTACATAGTGTGGCAAAGTTTTATTTACAGTTGTTATACTTATTCTATACACATCCTTTTATAATTAATTTTTTAAGTTGTATATATATTTGCATCCCACCCCACCCCCTTCGTCATCCCTCTGTCATCCCCAAACTTAAGCCCTTGGTATGTTAAGATATGAAAGCTCACAATAGTTTCATTTGATATGTTAATCAAGGAAAAATCTACAATATATAGCTTCCAAGATTCCAAATCCATGAGGATCATGAAGAGGTAGAAAACCAAAAAAAGAAATTGCTTATCCAAGTTTCCAAATTTGTGACAAGGAAAAAGTAGAATCTCAATCAAAGAAGGAGAATGTGCAACTCATTATCTTATTCTACCTAAGTAAAAATATTACCTAATTAAGCTTTTTAATAGTGGAATATCACACTTAGGATAAAACATATCCAAGGTAAATAAAATATTACATTGATAGGCTTCTTTGGTTGCTCTAAAAGTGGTGCCTTATGAATTATGTTCTTGGATACTAAAGTTTCCAAATTCTGGGCACTCTTGATAGCTTCTCGTAGAGATTGTGATTCTAAGGCTTTAAACAAACCTTTCAATGGTTTCTATTGATGTGTTTTTTATGCACTATGCAACACAAAATAAAATACTAAGTATTCTATCCTCTCTTGAACAAAATCCTCCCAAGTGCTAAACTACGTGATCAATTGGGATGACTCCAAGATTCCAATAGTTAGGTCTTGACTTTATATTGCAGATAGACTCAATGATTGTGATGTGATATCTACTGGAATCATAAGGGGGACTTACGTTGCTTGGGTCAAGACCTATCCATTCTCATGTTTCATGATTGATTTACACTCCATGATTTAGGTCATCCTTAAGCAACATCTCGACTTAGCCAAATTTTTTTTTTTGTACCCTAATTCTTTAATTTTGACCCCTTACTAGCATTGCCTTAGGTTTTATTGGAATTCTTGCTTCTCTAGCATGGGCACATTTCTAGGGTTCATTCGCACAAATTGCTCTTGATGAGCAAGCTAGTATCATGACCATGACTTAAACAAAATTTTAACTTAGTCAAATTATCTCCTCCAAACTTCTATGAGTTCATCACCTTCATTCTTCATCATTTGGATGTCTTTTGTCATTGGAAGGTAATTCTTGACCACCATACCTCAATCTTGACCTATGCTATACCCTAAAACCCTAGAACCTAGTCATGTTTACAATTGAGATCTTGGTGACTTGATCACCTAATACAGCTTAATCATGCAGGTCTCATCTAACTCTGGCTCCAACACTTAAGCAAATCAACCCTAGCAACCAAGTACTTTGGGAAATATCTTGCAACTTGACAACATGGGTAAAGATGGAGGAATGGAAGGTGAGACCTATAGAGGTGAGAGAGAGAGAGAGGGTGTGAGGAAGAGATAATGACCTGGAGAGGGTAGAGAAAGAGAAGTAGAGAGGGAGAGAAGAAGAGAGGGATGGAGAAAGAGACCTAGAGAGGGGAGAGAGAAGAGAGATAGTAGAGAGGGATAGAGAAGAGAGATAGAAGAGAGATACCAATGTTAATCTTTTTCTATAAAAATTTTTTTTTTTGAAAAATCAGCCTATCGTCGGAATTCTGACTCCAAAGAGTAAAATTATGATAGAGGAGTGTTGTCAGATGCACAGCATCCTCGTCGGAACTCTCCTGGAGGCCGTTGTAATGACGGCCTCCAGGAGAGTTCTAACGCAAATGTTGTGCATCTGACGACACTCCTCTGTCGGAATTTTACCCTTTGGAGTCGGAATTCTAACGATAGGCGGAGATCGCGACGGTATTCTTTCAGGGTATGAGCATCCATGGCAGCCGTCGGAAAGGTTGGAGGTGATGTCAGAATTGCGACAACCACAAGGATAGTCAGAACTTCTGACACAGTTTTCGATGGCTTTTTTTGTCGGTAGTGCGACGAAATTGTGTCGGAATTACGACGATTTGCCGTCAAAATTTTGACCCGAATGTACTAGTGCCTATTGGCATTGCTCTATCCATTTGAAATCTACCTCTTTTTGAAGAAGATGTTGAAAAGGGTGGCACTTGTCAACCAATTATTCTATAGATCTTCAAATTGATTGTAATTTGTCTTGAAGGATTCTCAACTTATGGAGATTTATGGGAGGAGACATATCTAAAATTGGTTTTACCTTTGCAAGGTCCACTTCAATGCCTCTATGAGAGATGATGTAGCTTAGTAACTTTCCAAATGTAACCCCAAAAACACTCATTTGGGTTTAGTCTAAGATTATATTCCTCCATTCTATCAAATAGCAGGGCCCGGATGCCAAGATGATTGTCTCTAGTAACTGATTTGCACAATAAGTCATTGAATTATTCTTCCATCAATGTGTGCATAAAGTCATGAAATATTATTGTAATGACTTGTTGATATTTTGTTCCTATGTTTTTGAGACCAAATGGCATCACATTCCAGTAGTAAGTTCCCCATGCACATGTGAAGGTAGCCTTGTGCTAATCTTTAGGAGCTACTTGGATTTAGTTATATCAAGAGAAGCCATCCATCAGTGACAACATCTCATAGCTAGTTGTCATATATACTAATATATTAATGTTTGGTAGAGGAAAAATATCATTGGCTCATTCTTTATTTGTGTCCTTAAATCAGTGCAGATTATTATGCCCCAATGGATTTCTTGACTAGTACCAGATTGAAAATCCATTCTGTGTAGTCAATCAACCTTATAAAACCCACATCTAATAACTTTTTGAGTTCTTCTTTGACTAACAAGGTAACTTTTGGGTGAATCTTCCTCAATTTTTGTTTGACTGGTTTTGATCTTGGCTTTAATAGAAAGTGATGAAGGACAAGTTCAGGATCTAGGCCAGACATATCTATGTAAAACCATTCAAAGTTAATCGGATTCTCAAAGAAAAACTTGATAAATTCTACTCTTTCTTGTTCTGATAATGAAGCAGTGAAATGGAGGACTTTAGGGTTGTTAGGTGTACCTAAGTTGATTTCATCAATCACCTCCACAAGAAATGATGATTTTTCCTAACTTGACAGGGGGTATGTCCAATCTTCCATCCTTGGGTGCCTCAAAAAGGTTTTTCATCCTTGGATACATCCCTTATTTTAACTTTTTTATGGTCTAAAGGTAGCTTACAGTTTTCACCAAGAGACCTATCCTTTTCATTTATTTTTCTTTCATTCACTTTTACAACTAGAAGATGGAGTTGACTCCCCAAATTATGTTAAGGAGTCCAAATCAATAGAAAATCCTACTTTGTGATAACCTTGTGGTATGCCTTCATGAAGCTCAAAAAAATTTTCTATAGCTTCATCATTCTCAAAGTAGTCTAAACTTGGTGACCCTTGTTGGTCTAATTATACAGGATATACAAGGGGCATAACATCATTGGTATTGTAAAAATATAGGGTAGATATGGTAAAACATAGATATATGTGGAATCACTATCTAAGCTTCTAGCCTCAGATTCAATGGTAGGATCCCAAAATGTTTCTATCTAGGCTTTGGGACAATCTTTGATAGGTCGATGAATGTTTTCATGTTTATCTTCCATGGGTAAGTCATTAGGATCAAAGAGGATATTTTCTAATGCATATAAGCTATATGAATAAGAGTCCCACTCCAATTCACTGGAATCAGTTTCAGGGTGGGAATCCTCAAGTGTCCTTTCATCATCATAATCACACCCTTTTCACATGAAATCACTTTGGTAGACAAGGTTCCAATTTGAAATGGTACAAAACCTAACCCTAAAGTTTTATGTCTCATCTCGGGTATATTTGGCTCAATTCTCCCTTGTTTGTTTGGACCCAAACCACTATATACATCATATCCTATTTTTTTATTATAGTGAAACCTTTGCCATATTGTTCCATAGGAAACTTGATAGGTGGCATGTCTACTTCATCTTTAAAGAGTCAATCCAACACATCTGCATCAAGAGTTTCTTTGTTCAATTCTCCCCATTTTGCAAATGTGGTGGGATGTTGATACTAGATGATTCTTAGGTTCTTTATGAAGAAGATGTGGTTTCCCATATGATTTCAGCTAGATTGGCAGCTTACCAATGAGAAATATTTCAACCATGGAATACTCTCCACATCCTTGATCTTGGATCTTCATCTTTCCCTTAACTAATTCCAACAATGCTTGAGGATCCACATATTTAGAGGAGTTGGATGAGGGTGCTTCTCTATTTATTGGTACTTGTTGTTTGGGAGTACTCTTTAGGTTAGCACAAAATTGGAAAGGATTAGGGTCTCTTGGAATTGTTATCTTAGTCCCATTGTATGAGAAATTTAGACATTGATGGTAGGTAAAAGGGACTACTTTCATTGCATGGATCCAAGGGTAGACAAGAATCATGTTATAAGGAAATTCTAGGTCTAGAACCTACAACAAAGTGTTTTCTATAACTGGCACACTTTAATAGGAAAAGTGATTACTCCCTTGGACGTTTGCTCAACATCATCATAAGCCTTTATTGTTATCTTCCTAGAAATATCTATGTCACTTTTAGCAGACACACGAGCAATTAGGACTCTCAAAGTGCAAATATTTAATCTTGCTCCAACTGTTAGGATAACTAGTGAACAACTAAGAGGGGGGGTGAATCAGTTGTTAAAAGATTATAACTTTTAATCCACAATATGATCTTAAATAAATGCCGGTAGGAACAGTTACCGATAAACAAAGCAACTTAACAAATTAACCAGAAAATCAATGCAAAGAAACCATACCACATAACACCATGATTTGTACATGGAAAACTCGGAAAGGGAAAAACCACGGTAGGAAGCCTACCCACAGTCAATTGATACTTCTGCAGAAAGTATGTGTTACAATGAGGATCCTGCACTTGCAGGATGTCACACTACCTAGAGTGTACTGCTCATTACAAAAGAGTCTCACTGACTACAAAGAGGCTACAACCTTCTCAAGATAAATGGACAACAATCCAATAAAGTGAACTACTGGAAATAACATCTACCATGCCCGATTACAGTCCCGGTTAAGCTCAATGTCGAAGGACTAAATCCTCTTCTGAATCCAATTTGATCACCAATGATCGACCAACTCCTCTGCCTGAATGATATTATAATATTCGCACATTACATTCCTTGACCATGACCTTTCCAATAGCCATGATACTTTACAAAGAGTTTCTACCTCTTATTTATACAAGCCCTAAGGCCTAAACCAATTAGGTCGGCCACCTAAAAGATATTACAATAAGATCATTACATAATTCCATTTACAATGATATGCCATGTCGACTCAAGATCAAAACAATAAATCCATAAAACATCTTGAAGCATCCCAATAACATGTAGAGTACATGTTAGCATAATACTGGTACATAACCTAGATAGGTACTGGACCTATTTTGGGTCCACCACGCCAAAGAAAAGTCTTCAAGCATGATCAATGAACATCTTCAGCATCCTGAAATCTATGAAGAAGCTGCACCAACACCAATTGTGCATCCTGTCACAATTCCTCAATGAAACCTCTATCAATAAATCCTTAAAATAGTGTCAGTAAGGGTTTACTAGAGTGAATGATAACATCAATTACCAAGCCAATACCAACTGACAAAAATATGCTCATGGATCATATAACACATGAAATCAAATATACTTCACTAATCCAAACATGCCAGAAGTGTCCAACATATAGTTTCTTTTGCCGGTAACACTAGATCATCTACTAATAACCTGTATGCCAGTAACCATCCATATCAACTAGTGTTTACGTCAATGAAAAAATATCAATGCAGAAATGCCAAACAAGTCTCGCCCTGTGTAAGACAACTAGTCAATCAACAACTCTCCCCCTATGAATGATATCTCTGTATGGTTCAGAATAATTTTTCACATTACTATCACTCCCCCTTTGACATCAATGCCAAAAATGTGACAAAAATATCAAACCAATGATATAAACCTCTGAATCTCAAGCTGATTACTCCCCCTGAGTAGTAGCACCACTCATCAGTGCTAGGATGAATAATGTTTCTGATAATACATGTCGGACTAATGACAAACTTCATCAATCAAGTCTTTGCCAGAGGGGTAGAAACCCCTAACCTCTCTCTCAGATATTCAAATGATTCCTTAGACAACGGTTTAGTGAATATGTCTGCAAATCTATTCTTTAGTGTTCACATAAACCAATTTGACTTCCTTTGCTTCTACTTTGTCCTTCAGAAAATTATACTTTATTGAAATATGCTTAGTTTTAGAGTGAAATACTAGATTCTTAGACATGTCAATAGCTGCAGAGTTATCACAGTAGATAACTACTGGCTAACTATATTTTACTCTGATATCCTTCAACATTTGCTTTATCCACAAAACTTGAGTGCAATTAGTTGTTTCTGCAACATATTCAGCTTATGCAGTAGATAAAGAAATGCATGAAACCAGTTTCTTTCCAAGAAAGAAAGCTCCACAAGAAGTTCTCTTTCTGTCATCAGTATCACCTGCCCAATCTGAGTCAGTATATACACAGAGTAAAATCATCATCTCTGGAATACCATAAACCATATTCTGTTGTTCCTTGCAAATACTAGAATATTCTTTTCACTACACATTCATGATTTTCTTTAGGATTACTTTGATATCTTGAAACAATACTTACTACATTGATAATATCAGGTCTAGTCTGAGTTAGATATAATAGACCACCAATCATAGATTTATACCTTGTCGGATTTACCGATGAAGAAGTATCCTTGGTAGATAATTTCTCACATGTAATCATAGGAATACTTACCAGTTTATAATTCTCCATACCAAATTTTTTCAATAATTCCTTTAAATACTTAGTTTGACAGATAAAAATCCCTTTGTCAGTTTGAGTAATCTGCAAAGCTAAGAAAAATTTCATTTCACCAATCATGGACATTTAAAATTCATTTTTCATGTTGTTAGCAAATTCCATGCATAGTTTATCTTTGTTAGGGATCCCACAGATACTGAGAGGGGGGGGTGAATCAGTATCTGACCAGTGAATGGAATTTCTTGACTTAAAACATGCAAAACATAATATAACAGTGTACCGATATGCAAGAAATAATGCAATAATCAAAATCAAGAACATCCACATGAAAAGAACACCATAACACAAGATTTTAATGAGGAAACCCGGTGTGGGAAAAACCTTGGTGGGATTTGTGACCCACAATATTCACTCATTGGCCAATAAGAGAATATTACTTACAATAGGGGCCTGCACATGCAGGAAGGCCAACTACCTAGAGCTCACTGCTCAATGGGAAGTCTCACTAACTTATAATAAGGATTATACAAATCCAATATCTTGTACTGCTTTACAATAGCATCTTCAATGCCAGATTCAGTACCAGTTCCTGCTCTGTTCTTTACATATGCCTTTTAACCTATATTTCGCACAATAGGTCTACCTAATATTTTTCCTTTTTGCTTACATCTCCTATATCAAATGTCTACAATGATCTCTTTTATATATAAGAGTCATTTGACAATTTGCCAAGTCGGCTTACACATTTTTATAATAATAAACAAAATATAATATAACAAAATCCTGTCGGCCTTTGTGCCAGTATACATCCTTTCTTCTATGTCGGTGCCAGTGTAGAGTGTGATCTGCTAATGCCAGTATAATGCCTTTGCCAGTGCCATAAGATTGCAAGGTTGTCATCAATGACAAAACCTTCAATCACATACAATGTCTCATTGGAGTGTGCATATGCCAACAATCTTCTCCTCCAAAAATGATATCATCAACAAAAACTTTAATAATCGGAATATCATTATCAGTGATCTTATAATATAGATTACTATTAGCACTTCCTTTAGTAAAACCAAGCTTCAAAAGATATTTATCAAATCTTGCATACCACGCTCTAGGAGCTTGTTTCAAACCATATAAAGCTTTCTTCATTCTGCAAACCATATCTTTATCATCTAACAATGAAAATCCATCAGGTTTCTCAATGTAAACTTCTTCCTCAATCTCACCATTCAAAAATGCATATTTAACATCCATTTGATAAATCTTGTAGTTCTTATAAGCTACATAGGCAAGAAATAGTCTAACAGCTTCAATTCTAGCAACAGGTACAAATGTCTCACCATAATCAATTCCTTCCATTTGTGAATATCCTTTACAAACCAATCTATCCTTGTTTCTTATAACTTGACCATCCTCATTCAGTTTATTTCTAAAAACCCATTTAGTTCCAATAACATTCTTATTTTTAGGTCGGGGAACTAAAGACCAAGTTTCATTCTTCTCTATTTGATCCAATTCATCTTCCATAGCCTTTAACCAATGTTTATCCTTACAAGATTCAATAGCAGTTGCTGGTTCAACTTGAGAAAAAAGGCATACCTCTTCATTTACCAGTTTTCTTCTTGTCATAACTCCCTTGTTTCTATCTCCAATAATTTGATCTTCAGAATGATTTAATCTTACATACCTTAGTGTCTTCTAAACTTCAGGTTCACTGCTCTGATCATCAGTCACAGTCAAATTTTCTGATTGTGTCGGTGTAATTGTTTTAGCTTCCTGTACCGGTTGAGGTAATGTCAGTTTTGTTATAATAATTTCCACTGTCAGTTCCCTATCATATGATATAGAATGATTTTTGTATTATTCATCCACTTTCGCATTAGCACTCTCAACAATTTTGTGCACTTTTGTTAAATAACATCTATATGCTTTTCTCTGAATTGATTAACCAAGAAATATCCCTTTATCACATCTAGGATCAAAATTTCCAATTGAATCATCTCTTTTGATATAGCATTTACTTCCAAAAATTCTAAAATACTTAACAGTAAGTGTATGTCCAAACCATAGTTCATAAGGGGTCTTACTGGTTTCACCTTTGATGTGAACTCTATTGAATGTGTAGACCAATGTACTCACTACTTCTCTCTAGTAGATATGAGGCAATTTGGCTTCCATCATCATAGATCTAGGTGCATCCGAAATAGTTTTGTTCTTCCTTTCAACTACTCTTTTTGCTGAGGAGTCCTAGGTGCAGATAGTTGTCTCCTGATTCCATTTGTCTCACAATAACTATTAAATTCATGAGAAGTGAACTCACCGCCATGATCTGATCTTAGACATTTGAGTTTTAATCCAGTTTTTCTTTCATCCTTCGCTTTAAAGATCTTGAATTTCTCAAAAGCTTCAGACTTCTCCCTTAGAAAACTCACCCACATCATTCTAGAATAGTCATCAATAATCAGCATGAAATACCTATCGTCTTGAAAGCTTCTAGTCCTTGCTGGACCATATAAGTCAGTGTGAATCAAATAAAGTGATAACTCAATGATGAACCACTAGTACCAAACCAGTACTGAGAGGGGGGGGTGAATATGTATAGACACAAAATATGGTCTAAAACTGGTTTGACAGAAAACACCCACAATGACTGATAAACATAGATATCGGTAAAACAGAGTGCAACCGGTAGCATCCAGAATAACTCAAACAGTCATGAACCGGTCACTTACTAAGCTTTTCTCTTAGCTCAATACCACATTATCATAATATTCTCATGCATGAACTAGTAGACCTAACCATCAAATCTTCACAATAGTGAGTTCAATATGTTTTATAGATAGGCATAAAACATAGAAACTTCATGTGCTTAACAGATAAAACAAAGCATCACAAGACAAAAGCATTTCACATGACACACATATTTTTCACGTGGAAACCCAACTGGGAAAAACCATGGTGGGGATGAATACCCACAAGCTATTTTTTGAACTCTTTAGAAGTCTGTTCTATTAGGAGCCTTGTCCGGTTAAGAACATTACAATAGGTTCTGGTAGGAACTGATCCTGTTAGGGATCACCCAATTCAGGGATACCCCGTTAAGGGTTAAACCCGGTAGGGTCACCTTGTTAGAGGATTTTAAGAACTCAATAGCTAAAAGGATCTCCTAAGCTTCTCTAGCTTCTCAGAACTCATTAGCTTCAAGTTACCCGGTTAAGGGATTTACAGCAAGCCGGTTAAGACCACCTGATTTAAGGGATTTTGAATCAAGCCAGTTAAGGCTACCCTGTTAGGGGATTTTGCAACTGTTGAAGTGGTTAGAGATCAACAGATATTACAATGATCTATTAACAATACTTAATACTAATATAGATCCATTTAGGCTCCTCTTTTCCTTCTGCACATACACTTTGTAGGTATCTCTTTTCTCCTATGGTCTGGCAAGAATCTTGTATCACTTTCATTGGATACACACACACAACTTTTTGCCAACAACTTTAGATAGAAACCTAACATCGACCTTATAGGGAACATATAGGTTGGTAGCAAAAACCCTAAACCCTAAACCTATTAGGTTGAGCAATTTAAACGGTTCGATCCTGACCATTAAAACATACTACATTGGATGCACCAGTCTTGTATCGATCTCAAGACATTCTCCATCGTCCATTATCCACCATTTTCATGGCGGTTGATAGCCCATCATGCATTATCACAATTTGATAGACTTCGCACATTCCTGAGGTAGATAGGAATAGTCTTCTTCATGCAAGATCCTTCACGCGCACAGAGCTTACATGGCAACACGATCTGTCCTCCATCATACTACTAACTCATCACACAAAGATCACAGATTGAGTCACACAGACTTGAGATTCTCCAACTGGAAACCCCGAAATGGAAGCTACCTTACCAACCGGTAGTCATACAGTGCTTCCATGTGTCGGTTCCCATAACTGCATGTCGGTTCACTTTGAACAAATGTGTCGCTTCACTTTGGCATATGTCGGTTCACACATATGCCGATATCTCTTTCTTCATTTATCTCATGTGCCGGTTCACACGATGTCTCATATTGACATCAATGACAACACACAATATCATTATGTCTTCATGCCAGTTTTACATAAGGCTCATGCTGGTTCACATAATGCCAATAATCTCCCCCTTTGGCATTGATGGCAATATACAAAAGATATCTTCTCTGCTTCACATCTTCTCCCCATTTGCTGCAGATGTCTTTTCGCTTCACTTCTTCTCCCCATTTGCTGTAGATATCTTTTTGTTTCACTTCTTCTCCCCCTTTGACAACAATGCCAAAGTGGAGGTACAATCACCACTTTTTCCTTATGCTACTCCCCCTGAGGAGTAGCATCCTTAAACACACCAATCAACCAAAGATTTGTCTATCCAGTACTTGACTGATGTGGAACAACCACTTTTAGTTCACCTCCTAAAGGGGCAATACCCCTAATTCACCTCTTAGATGCACAAATGTTGTCTTTGGGAGAGGCTTGGTGAATATGTCTGCTAACTGCTCCTTACTGGACACATGCTCCAGTGCAATCTCTTTATTCTGAACCTTTTCCCTCAAGAAATGATACTTAAGCTCAAAATGCTTGGTCCTAGAATGTAAAACCAGATTCTTTGATATATTGATAGCACTTGTGTTATCACAGAATATACCTACCGGTTCAGGTACAGGGATCTTGAAGCCTTCTAGTACATGCTTCATCCAAATTGTCTGAGTACAATTCATGAAAGCTGCAACATACTCCGCTTCCACTGTAGACTGAGAGATGCAACTCTTCTTTTTACTCATCCATGAGACCAGTGTACCACCGAGAAAGAATGCACCACCGGTTGTGCTCTTTTGGTCATCCACATTACCGGCCCAATCAACATCTATGAATACTTTCAAATTGAAATTATTGCTATATGGGTACCACAATCCATAGTTAATTGTTCCCTTCAAATACCTAAGAATCCACTTGACTGCACTCAAGTGAGATTCTCTTGGACTCTTCTGGAACCTTGCAGTGATGCCAACTGCATGTGCAATATCCGGTCTACTATGCACTATATAGTGCAACTTACCAATCATTGATCGGTATTCCTTCTCATCCACCAATGCAGAATCATCTTCCTTTATCAATTTGCAACCGGTCACCATCGGTGTACCAACTGGTTTTCTATCTTCCATGCCAAAAGTCTTCAACACCTCTTTGACATATTTGGACTGAGTGATGAAGATTCCATCTTTCATCTGTTGGATCTACAGTCCAATGAAGAACTTAATCTCCCCTATGAGTGACATTTCAAACTCTTTCTTCATCTCATCAGCAAACTCATGACTCATCTTGTCATCTCCACCAAAGATGATGTCATCAACAAAGACTTCACAGATCAGGATCTGATCTTCTTCAGACTTCAAGTAGATATTACTATCTTCACTTGTTCTCTCAAATCCAATCTTCACAAGATGGGAATGTAGGCACTCATACCATGCCCTAGGTGCTTGCTTTAGACCATATAATGCTTTGTGTAGCCTACATACCATGTCACTATCTTCAGATAGGGTAAACCCATCTGGTTGCTCAATATATACCTCTTCTTCAAGTACACCATTTAGGAATGCAGATTTTACATCCATTTGATACACCTTGAATCTCTTAAAAGCTGCATATGCAAGAAGCATATGAACTCCTTCCAATCTGGCTACAGGAGCAAAGGTTTCCCCATAGTCTTCACCTTCTTCTTGAGCATATCCTTTGCATACCAGTCTGGCTTTATTCCTAATCACTGTGCCATCCTCATTCAACTTATTTCTGAACACCCATTTGGTGCCAATGACATTCTTATGCTCTGGTCTGGGTACCAAGGACCATGTACCATTTTTCTCTATCTAGTCAAGTTCTTCTTCCATTGCCTTGATCCAGTCTTCATCATTATGAGCCTCTTTGAATGATTTAGGCTCAAATTCAGAGATCATACATAAGTTTTCTCTGATCTTTCTTCTGGTAAGGATTCCTGCATCCTTATCACCTATGATCTGCTTGGGATCATGATTCAACTTGACATACCAAGGAATGGTCTTAATTGATTCTTCTTGCTTTTCTTCTTCATCCTTATCTTCATCAGTATCAACATTCACAGGTTTAGGAACACTGTTACTGGTGCTCACTTGACTAACAATCGGTTCCCAGAAGGTTGCAATCGGTTCATTTACAACTTCCTCACTATTAGTTTTCTCAGTCTTCTCAGAGGATTCATCAACTCTTACATTGATGTTTTCCATAATTCTCTGAGTCCTATTGTTGTAGCACTTGAAAGCTTTACTCTTGGTGGAATATCCTAGAAATATTCCTTCATCACATTTAGCTTCAAATTTGCCCTAATGTTCACTCCTCTTGATGTAACATTTGCTACCAAAGACCTTAAAATAATTTACCATAGGGGTCTTACCGGTCCAATACTCATAAGGAGTTTTGTCCTTGCCCTTTTTGATGAGTACCCAGTTCATAGTGTAAACTGCAGTGCTCACCGCTTCTCTCCAAAATGTGTGAGCAACCTTTCCTTGGATCAACATAGTTCTAGCTGCTTCAACCACAGTCCAGTTATTCCTCTCTACTAGGCCATTCTGCTATGGAGTCCAGGGGGCAGACAGCTGTCTCTTGATGCCAAATTCTTCACAGTACTTGTTGAATTCACTAGAAGTGAATTCCCCTCCTTGATCAGTTCTGAGACACTTGATCCTTTTACCACTTTCCTTTTCCACTAATGCTCTAAAAGCTTTGAATTTCCCAAAAGCTTCAGACTTGTCTTTCAAGAATGTGACCCACATCATTCTTGAGCAGTCATCAATGACAATCATGAAGTACCTATCACCCTGCACACTTCTAGTTTTCATAGGACCACATAAATCAGTGCACAAGATCAAGCAAGTTGTCAGCAGTGAAAGATTTACCTTTAAAAGTTGAGGAAGACATTTTCCCCAATTGACATTCTCTACACAAGGTATTATCCAGTTTGCTCAGCACTGGCAACCCTCTAACTGCCTTGATCTTACTAGCCTTCACAATGTTGTCAAAGTTCACATGGCAGAATCTCCTATGCCATATCCAGCTATCATCAAGCTTAGCCATAAGACATGTACTTATATTAGCATTTAGATGAAATAGGTTACCTTTAGTTTGCATGTCAATGGCTACCAATTTACCATCTTTACCTTTGATTCTGCAAACTCCATTTTTGAATTGCAAAGCGAGTCCACTGTCATTTAACTGGGCAACACTTATAAGGTTGTGTCTGAGACCATCAACCCAATACACATTGTCAGCACTACTCTTTCCATTCAAGGAGATGGACCCTCTGCCTTTGACCATGCATGGTGCATCATTGTCAAAGCGAACCACACCACCATCATACTCTTCTAATGATAGAAACTTGCTCCGGTCACCAGTCATATGGTGAGAGCAACCACTATCAATGATCCACTCATTGGAATCATCAAACCGGAAGACAAGAGCCTTCTTGTCTATCACATCTTCCTTTACAGCAACGAACACAGTGTCTTCATTTTCTTCATCTTTGGATTCCTCATCTGTGACACCTTCATCAACTACCACAAAACAATTTCTTTAGTTTCCTCCTTTGAATTTCTTGAACCTTTCTGGTTTGTCCTTGTTGTCACTATTAGGACAGTTCATAGCAATATGTCCTATCCAGTTGTAGGAGAAACATTTCAAAGGTAGTTTACCTTTGTATTTACCAATTCCTTTTGGGAATCTCCTGGCTAGAAGAGCTTCAAATTCCATCAGAAACTCTTCATCCTTCATCTCTCTATTCTGACTAGTTTCCCCATTAGTGCTAGCCTCTTTTCCTTTTCTGGATGGTATAGCAAAAGCTTTAAAAGTTGATTCTAACTTTTGAACACTGCCATCAAAGCTATTTAGCTCATAGGCTGTCAACTTGGCTATGATGGAGTCCAAGGATGCCTTAGACTTGTCTATTGATCTTAGCTCCTGAATTGCAGCAACCCTTATTGCATAGACCGGCAACAGGGATCTCAGGACTTTACTTACCACAGTGGAATCTTCTATTTTGCCACCTGCACTCTTTATTTCTCCAACAACTATTTTGATTCTTATTCCATACTGCTGAATGGTCTCTCCTTCAACCATTCTCATGTCTTCAAACTTTCCTCTCAAGCTCTCTTCCTTAGCCTGTTTTACATGCTCATCACCACCATAGATATTTTCAAGAGCATCCCATACTTCTTTGGGATTTGCCTTGTCCTAAACATCAATAAAATCAATGTCAGATAGACTACTGATGAGGGCTTCCATGACTTGCCTGTTTTCTTGTATCTCTCTCTTTTGGTCATCGGTGAGAGTACCGGTAGGAACAACATATACATTTTCAACATAACTCCAGTGTTGAACACCCATACTTTTGATGAATATCTTCATCCTGTCTTTCCATATACCAAAGTTTTCCATGTTGAACTTTGGACCTTCCCTCTTCATCATTTGGCTAGGATCTTTTCCTCAAGCTGTTAAGCTTACAACACAGAGGACCTGGAGTGCTTTGATACCAATTGATCACTCAATGATGAACCACTAGTACCAAAACGGTACTGAGAGGGGGGGTGAATTAGTACAGACACAAAATGTGGTCTAAAACCAGTTTGACAGAAAACACCCACAATGATTGATAAACATAGATACCAGTAAAATAGAGTGCAACCGGTAGCATCCAGAATAACTCAAACAGTCATGAACCGATCACTTACTAAGCTTTTCTCTTAGCTCAATACCACATTATCATAATATTCTCATGCATGAACTAGTAGACCTAACCATCAAATCTTCACAACAGCGAGTTCAATATGTTTTATAGACAGGCATAAAACATAGAAACTTCATGTGCTTAACAGATAAAACAAAGCATCACAAGACAAAAGCATTTCACATGACACACATATTTTTCATGTGGAAACCCAACTGGGAAAAACCACGATGGGGATGAATACCCACAAGCTATTTTTTGAACTCTTTAGAAGTCCGCTCTGTTAGGAGCCTTGTCCGGTTAAGAACATTACAATAGGTTCTGGTAGGAACCGATCCTGTTAAGGATCACCCGGTTAAGGGATACTCGGTTAAGGGTTAAACCCGGTAGGGTCACCTTGTTAGAGGATTTTAAGAACTCAATAGCTGAAAGGATCTCCTAAGCTTCTTTAGCTTCTTAGAACTTATTAGCTTCAAGTTACCCGGTTAAGGGATTTACAGCAAGCTGGTTAAGACCACCCGATTTAAGGGATTTTGAATCAAGTCAGTTAAGGCTACCCTATTAGGGGATTTTGCAACTATTGAAGTTGTTAGAGATCAATAGGTATTACGATGATCTGTTAATAGTACTTAATACTAATACAGATCCGTTTAGGCTCCTCTTTTCCTTCTGCACATACACTTTGCAGGTATCTCTTTTCTCCTATGGTCTGGCAAGAATCTTGTATCACTTTCATTGGATACACACTCACAACTTTTTGCCAACAACTTTAGACAGAAACCTAACATCAACCTTATAGGGAACATACAGGTCAGTAGCAAAAACCCTAAACCCTAAACCTGTTAGGTTGAGCAATTTAAATGGTTCGATCCTGGCCGTTAAAACATACTGCATTGGATGCACCAGTCTTGTGTTGATCTCAAGACATTCTCCATCATCCATTATCCACCATTTTCATGGTAGCTGATAACCCATCATGCATTATCACAATTTGACAGACTTCGCACATTCCTGAGGTAGATAGGAATAATCTTCTTCATGCAAGATCCTTCATGCGCATAGAGCTTACATGGCAACATGATCTATCCTCCATCATAATACTAACTCATCACACAAAGATCACCGATTGAGTCACACGGACTTGAGATACTCCAACCAGAAACCCCGAAGTGGAAGCTGCCTTACCAACCGGTAGTCATACAGTGCTTCCATGTGTCGGTTCCCATAACTGCATGTCGGTTCACTTTGAACAAATGTGCCGCATCACTTTGGCATATGTCGGTTCACACATATGCCAGTATCTCTTTCTTCACTTATCTCATGTGCTGGTTCACACTATGTCTCATATTGACATCAATGACAACACACAATATCATTATGTCTTCATGCCAGTTTTACATAAGGCTCATGCCAGTTCACATAATGCCAACATAAAGTACATCATTATATTTATCATGTATGCTCTTAAAATAACTTCTTGATTGCTTACCCAATTTACATTCCTTACATACCGGATTATGAGGCTTCATAATCTTAGGTATATCCCTAACTGCTTTAGTTGAACTGATCTTAACAATACAATCAAAATTAACATGACACAACCTCTTATGCCATAGCCAACTCTCATCAATATGATCAATCAAACATGTCTTATTACCAGTGTTTAAGTGAAAGATATTACTTCCAATCTGAATACTGGTTGCAATTTCCAAACCAGTCTTGTTAATGATTTTTCATTTTCTATCTTTAAACTAAAGTTGAAAACCCTTATCAACTTATTGACCAACACTTGAAATATTATGCTTCAAACCTTCTACATAATAGACATTATTAGTATCATGATTTCCATCTAAAGAAATAATACCTCTACCTTTGATCATGCATGCCTTGTCATCTCCAAATCTGACTTGACCACCATTGAATTCTTGTAGGGACATAAATTTCCCTTTATCTCTAGTCATATGGTGTGAGCATCCACTATTAATTACCCATTCATTTTTATCTTCAACTTTTGCTGCCAGGGCCTTTTCTTCATTTTTGATAGCCAGTTCTGGTTCATCTTCCTTCAAAGCATAGAACACCAATTCTTTTCCATTTCTAGATCCACTAGTAGAGTCTTCTGCGGTTCATCTCCAGAGTCATCACTTACTCCTTCCTCATCCTCTATGTAGCACTATTTGTACTTCTTGAATCTATATATGTTCTAGTTAGGCTTAAAAGTTTTCTTAACTCTTTCCTCAAACCTTGCATTTCTTTTAGGACATCTAGATGCAAAATAACCAATTTTATTACATGCAAAACATTTAAAAGGTGCTTTTCCTTCATACTTACTTCCAGTTGGTCCTTTAGGTATTCTTCTAGCAAATAAGGCTTCAAGTTGCTCAAGATCTCCATCTTCTTTCCTCATGTCTTCCAGTTCTTTTGCATATAGGGCTCTCTAATCACTTTTGCTGGTAGATGTTGATGATGATGCGTGAAAAGCAGGTTCAGACTTTACAGCTCCAGAAGATCCAAATTCTTCAAGCTCAAAAGCAGATAATTTCCCAATCAGAGTGTCTCTATTAACTGAAGTGTTTACCATAGTTCTTAACTCATTAATAGCAGTTGCCTTCATCTTGTAAGTCCGTGGAAGGGCTCTCAAGACTCTAGAAACTATTTCATCTTCACTTAGAAATCCTCCACAATATTGAATTCCCATAACAATCTCATTTACTCTTTCCATAAACACAACAATCATTTCATTATCTTCCATCTTCAAATTTTTATATCTTACCTGGTAACCATCAAGTTTAGCAATTTTGACAGTAAGGTCACCTTCATTTGGAGTTTTCAATTTGTCCCATATAACCTTAGCCGATGATTTGTCAATCAATCCCATAATCTGGTGATCATTAGGTGCACACAAGAGGGCTTCTCTATCTCTACAATCATTGTCAATGTTCTTATCCAAGTCTGCAGGAGCAGGATTGTCAGATGCCGGATCATAAGGTGTGTATCCTTTCTTAGTGATCTCCCAAATTTCCTTGCCAAGACATCTAAGATGAGTCTCCATCCCGATCTTCCATATCCCATAGTTTGTTCTAGCAAGCTTACAGATTTCTCTTCTAAAAATAGTTGTTGGTGGATTAGAAGTGTTAGTATCCATAGGATCTTCCTTAAATGGTTAAGCTTCTACAAAAGAGGACCAAAGCTCTGATACCAATTGTTAAGATAACCGGTGAACAACTAAGATGGGGGGGTGAATCAGTTGTTCACAGATTATAACTTTTAATCCACAATATGATCTTAAACAAATTTTAGTAGGAACAGATACCGGTAAACAAAGCAACTTAACAAATTAACCATAAAATCAATGCAAAGCAACCATACCACATAGCACCATGATTTATACGTGGAAAACCCAGAAAGGGAAAAACCATGGTGGGAAGCCTACCCACAATCAGATGAAACTTCTGCAAAAAGTATGTGTTACAATGAGGGGCCTGCACTTGTAGGAAGGCACATTGCCCAGAGCATACTGCTCAGAACAAAAGAGTCTCACTGACTACAGAGAGGCTACAACCTTCTCAAGATAAATGGACAACAATCCAATAGAGTGAACTATAGGAAATAGCATCTACCATGCCTGATTACAATCCCGATTAAGCTCAATGTCAGAGGACTAAATCCTCTTCTGAGTCCAATTTGATCACCAATGATCGACCAACTCCTCTGCCTGAATAATATTACAATATTTATACATTATATTCCTTGGCCATGACCTTTCCAATAACCATGATAATTTACAAAGAGTTTCTACCTCTTATTTATACAACCCTAAGGCCTAAACCAATTAGGTTGGCCACCTAAAAGATATTACAATAAGATCATTACATAATTCCATTTACAATGATATGCCATGTCAGCTCAAGATCAAAACAACAAATCCATAAAACATCTCGAAGCATCCCGGTAGCGTGTAGAGTACACGCTAGCATAATACTGGTCCATAACCTAGATAGGTACTGGACCTATTCTGGGTCCACCACGCCAAAGAAAATTCTTCAAGCATGATCAATGAACATCTTCAACATCCTAAAATCTATGAAGAAGCTGCACCAACACCAATTTTGCATCCTGTCACAATTCCTTAATGAAAGCTCTGCCAGTAAAGCCTTAAACTAGTGTCGGTAAGGGTTTACCAGAGCGAATGATAACATCAATTACCAAGCCAATACCAACTGACCAAAACATTCTCATGGAGAATATAACACATTAAATCAAATATACTTCATTGATCCAAACATGTCGGAAGTGCCCAACAAATAGTTTCTTCTGTCGGTAACACTAGATCTTGTACTAGTAACCTGTCTGCTGGTAACCATCCATATCAGCTAGTGTTGACATCAATGACAAAACATCAATGCAACACATAATCAATTCATCCATAATGCCAACACCAACATCTATCAATACTCATCTGATTTTGCAATTATGGACAAATACTTCAAGGTGCAAAGGATAATTATGATGGGGTTTATCATGGTGAACGTCATTGTCTCTAAAGGCAATATGCTGAGAGGTGGAAAGATTTCATCTATTGGCTTGAAATTAGTCAACATCGATATCAATGGGCATGGTAGATTCTTGCAAAGCTTTATCTAGGACAACTATGTGCATGGGGGACATTCTCAATAGTTCAAGGATTGATATTTGTGTGAGCATTTTTCCAAGATGGCCAAGGAGATTATATTAACTTGTGGTCATTAGCTTAGGAGGATTTTGAGCAACTTTATTTATTACCAACTTGGATCTATGAGCGGCCACTAAACATGAGACATTTATCTCTTTAATCATTATAGTTGACGAATGATTATCTGATGCACAAAAATAGTTGATAATATAATTATGAGACGTGCTAGTAGAATTTCCATTGCTTTTTGGGTTTGAGTTTGAAGAGGAAGCTTTTCCCTTGTCATAATCAAGTAAAGGATTCTTACAAATAGTGTGGTCATTGTTAGAAGTTGCATCAGGAGAGTCAACTTTAGTGATACCCCAATCAAGTAAATCTTGGATAAGGTGCTTTAACTGAAAACATGAGGTAGTTTTATGCCCTTTCAAATAATGGTATTTGTTGACCATTTTTGTGTCAACCTTTTCCATGTAGATAAGCGATCTGAGAAATCACCCAATGGCTAAAACCCTGAAGGCATTTTTGCCTTAGTCATTTTTTTCGCCTTCCTTAAGCCTCATTCTTTCTTGGTGTTGACCGGTCAGGACAGTCATTTCACTTAAGGATACTAGCTAGAGGGTCCCTTCTTCATGACGAGCTCGGTTTGTTTCACTCACTACCGATTGATGGAGTTATTTACAACACAAAGAATAAAGGTGTTCCCCGCCACCCTGCAACAATTTCCAAAGGGTTAGTGTGACCTCACAGGGTAACAAAAATACATCTTCCCTGCCATCCCGCAAGGGATTTTGATGCAGAGAGGTGACATTGTGGGGTAACATAGAAGCATAAGACATGCCTTCCCTGCCATCCTGTGATGAATTTTCAAGATCCAGGATGGCCTTGCAGGATAAAGTAACAAACAATAAAGGTGTTCCCCGCCATCACGTAGGTAGTTTTTGAGGTTCCTAGGGGGCTTGTAGGGTAATGAACAAGAAAAGAATGATGGCCTCTTGCCATCCTGCATTGAAGGATCAAGACCTGGGTGTGATAACACAAATGTGATATGGTCTCAGTCATCCAATTTCAGTAATGAGTCAAATCGAACAACCACATTTTAAACTTATGTGGAGCCCTTTGGAGGGCTTCGTGGTGCGATCTAGGGCATCCATTGGCATGCAAAGAGGTTGATCTGATGACCCATTTTCAAACTGGTGATGAGCATTTAGTTTCAAACAAAGTGCAGGGGTGGTTGGTGACTTTATCATCAAATGATTATTCTACTTTAGTCGACTACCCAAATCTGATCAGATTTTGGCTCAACCACTTTTAGGCAACTGTGGACGACTGTTGTAACTCTAGACATGACTTTTCAAACTAAATTTAGACACCACCCATGGCTACTTAATGCAAATGAAGACTTTTTACCCCTATAGATGCCATCCAAATGGAGTGAATGCTGATTTTTCCCCTTTCTCCAGGGATTTTGCTTCTTCCTAGTAGGGGAAGATATTTTCAAAGTTGTAATACACACTATCAGATCAACCTCTTTATTTGATCCCCTTTGATATTTTGTAACCTAACCCTAGCGGGTTAGATTTACTGAACTACAGTTTAACCTGAGTTATGCTTGAACTACAAAGGCAATTTGGTAGTTGGTTTCCAGGATCTTCTCCCACTTTCTCTTGTAGAATTCATCTTCTTCTACATTTTGTAAAAAATTGCCTTGCCTCTATATGAATAAAGTTAACTATCTTGCATACTTTCAATTTTGATAATTTGTGTAATGTCTTTTACCTCTTTATTAAGATGCATTCTTCTCTATTTTCTAAGTATATGTGACTATGTTAATCACTCTTAGAACTTCAACTGTGAGCTAAGTGCAACTCCTTTTGATTTTCATAAGAATTCCAACCTTCACTCATGCTTTGGGAAGCTAACTAGGATAGAAATTTTGTGCATATTCTTGGTTGATTTTCATTGATGTCTTGTGCGGCTATAGGAAAGAAGATCAAATTTCATATAGGTGCAAACCTTTATTTTTCTTTCATGCATTCATCTTTCTACCTTTTATCCTCTCAAATTAGAAGAATAGGTTTATATGTGTTGGGTTGGACCAACACTTGCATCTTAGATTGATAGGAATCCGACCTTCTTTGGAGATTCAACCTCACACTTTGCAAGTCCCACACTTGGGAAGTTGATTCCATGTTTCATAAGGTTGATCATCACAGGGTGTAACTTTTGTGACAATGGTACTCACAATAAGAATTGTCATTCCACTAGAATGGTTTTATTGGTGGTTCCTCTTTTATCTTTGGTAATTTAATAAAATTGTCTTGGATCGATTGTTTCATTACTACCTCAATAGGCTCTCCCAATGACATTAATTGTGAGGGAGGTGCATCTCTTGACATGAAAGGCCTATGTTGCTGACCTTGTGATTGGCCCTATTGTTAAATTTTATTGTTCACATGATTTGGTTGTTGAGTCTGGTTAGAAGCCTAAATATTTTGAGTAGTTGGTCCTTTGATAGTGATCTTTGCTTCATTACTGCTCATTGTTCTTACATCTACAACTTTGTCGTTAGTGACATTCTTATTTCTAGACCAAAATTTGTTCTTGTCACTCAAGTTTTTTGAATTGTTATTATTCTTATTGATCTTGATAACCCCTTTTGATACAAGAGCATTCTCAACATTTATTCCCTTTTTAATGAGCTTTTCAATGGTACTATAAATTTTTATCTTTAGCTCATACATCATTTCAAGCACCGGATTTTGAATAAACAAATTAACTTGATGTTCCTCAAGAATATTAAGAGGATATTGGCTAACCAGACTCTACCACCTTTGTCAGAAAGTGACCAAAGGTTCTTCAGGTTTTTTCTTTGCCTCACATAGATCTGATATAGTTACATCCTTGTTAATGTTAAAAGAAAAATGATAAATGAATTTTTTACCTAACTCATTCCATGATTTAATATTGCTAGGAAAACATGCATACCAATCCATGACTTGCCTCACAAGAATCTAGGGAAAGAGATGTACAAGATATGTATCATCATAGTTAACTTTCGTGCATGATGCATAAAAGGCGTGTACATGATCTTTAGAATTTCCTCTTCCCTTATACTTCTCAAAATTTGGCACTTCAAAATGTTGAGGGAGGGGAGGCATGTACAAACTCTTATCAAATGGATTGGGATAGAAATCTTGTTGTGTATATAATTTATTTGTCATTTGGTTTGTAAAGCCTCAACTTGTCATTGCAACTTCTCAATTTGTTGCACTATTGCATCAAGTTGTTAGGGTTTCAAAAGTTCATCAATCATTCCTATGTGTCCTCTTTGTTGATGCATAGTGCCTCCAAATGGGTTTTAATGCTCTGAAATTGTTGTCTTCAAAGTGTCTAGGAAATATACATTTTGATACTACTCTTGTTGTTGTAGCATTTCCATGCTTTGATTCTAAACATTTTGTTGTGCTTGTTGAGATGGAATTGATATCTACATCTATGGTTGACATTGTCCCATAGGCTAAGTCAGTTGTTGAAATTGTGCCTTTGGTTGGTAATAGACATTTGCTTGTTGTTGGTGTTGAGGCACACAATGATTATCTTGTCCTTGTATTTGACATTCTAGATTTTGATATTGAGGTTGTTGATATTGAATTAGGATTTGTTGATTTTGCACCAAAGATTGTTGATCTAGTACATGCCCAAATATCTTCAAGAAATAACGTGTATGCACTTTGGGCTCCTTCTGTTGTTTAACTTTTATGTGTGGTATTGTAGGCATGTTAACCTATTGTTAAGAATGTCCAAATGACTGTTGTTTCAAGTTCACACTCACTTGTGACATCATAGAAGGTATTGTCGCACATTGTTTAGTGTGATATCTATGTTGTGCTTGATTTGTCTGCACATTCGAAGGTTCGTGTTGTAGATGTTGCAATTATACATTATTATTTGTTCGATGTGTAGCCATGATAGAAGGTCATGTTGACAAATTTTGGGTCATTTGTCCATAAGTTGTCTTATGTGCTAAACTTGATTGCACATAAGTATCCTATTGTGACATCATATTGGTATGAATGTCGGGAATTTATGACATCCCCATAGTATAATGTTGTTGCATCTCTAGTTGTGAACCAACTTGAATAATTTGAGCTACCTTTTGCTATGTTGAAGTTGTCATCATCACGATTTGATCTTACACAAATGACATTATATTAAATAATGGATTATTGATAGTTTCAAATGTTGCCTTTGGAGGAATGCTTAAACTTAAGGTCTTGGACACACGTTTCTCAAGTAATGTAGTTGGAGCCTCTTGTTGCAAGTTAATTTCATTTTAAGGAGGCTCCAAATTTGGGATATTGTTTATCTCATGTTGCAATTAGACATTGCCTTGAGACTTTGATGTTGTGGCAAATTTTTCTTTGATCATACCCAAATATTTCATGGGATACTTTTGGAACATCTTAGTCATGAATTTGTTCATATTTTGGTCATTTTAGGATTGTTGAAAACCATATCAAAATTTGCAAAGGTGTTTGAATCTAACAATGAATCAAATTGATCATTTGGGTCAAATTCTTGTTGAAGGTTGACAGTTGATCCAAAGCCTTCTAAAGGATTTGGTTCCTGTATGACATTGATGTTTGTTGGTCATGTTCTTGATTCAATTAATTAATGTCAAATAGTGCACTCCTTGATATTGTTGGTGGTACACTTCCTAAACCTAGTTTCATTGGTACGAATATGGGTTCATAGTATGGTGGTGATCCTAATTGTACCTTCCCATATTATGGTAATGTGTTGCTTGGAGGACCCACATTAAAATTAAGTAGTTGGGTATGATAATGTTGAATTTGTGTGTTTGGTATATCATCCATTGGAAACGATATGGATTGATATGTGGATTCTTGTGATTTCTTGGACTTGGACCTTATTTCAACATGCATATCACTATGTTGTGTTTTGGGATTTTTGGATTTAAGAATGCAATAGAATGCAACCAAAGGGATGACAAATGCAACCTACAAGGAAAATACTGCAACTTATATTTTTGGACTTTTGTGTTTTTGGAAATGACAATGAGATGCAAGTAAGTGCAATCTTAGAGAATGATAATGCAATCTAGGACAAGAATATAATCTCTTTTTTGGATTTTTTGACCAATTGGACTAAGGAATGGCGAAATTCAATCCTAAAGAATGGCAGTGTGACCAATATTTTTGTTGTTTTTGAAGATCATGAAAAACTTTGGGAATGCAAGTCTAAAGAGATACCCTAGGGGATTGAAGTGGAATCAAGACCTTTAAAGGACAGATTGACAAAGTCTCACCTATTGCTTGGATACTAAGCTAAGTTTTGACAATATGTTGTTTTTGATAAAAGGACAAGACTTGATCAAGGTCAAGAATTCCCGCACAATGATTTTGGGTATGATCTAAAGATTTGATTATTTAAGTTTGATAAAATATGATTTCGGAGACTAAATGCAATTGCAAGGGAATGATATAAACCAAGGACAATGCAAGAATATGATATGATAAATCAACCTAAGACAAAACTAGGACTTTAAAGCTATGCAATGATAAGGGTAATGCAATGACAATGTATGAGGACTAATGATTTAGAAGCAACTGCAATCTAAGAAAAGACCTAATTTTGAGAGAATAAGGACAATACAAGGAAAATGAATGATCAAGACCTAGGAAATGACTTTGGGACCTTGATGTAAAAGGGATAATGACAATGCAATAAACTGTTGGCATTGTGTTTTCATTGATGTCAACCAGTATAGGATGGAAACCGATATGGAAGATGTATGGGCAGTGTTGTCATTGATGCATATCAGTAATGGTGTCATTGATGTCAACTAGCATAGCAGATCACCGGTAAGGAAGAGAATGTCATCATGAACAATGATCTTTGGAGTCAGCAGTACACAAGTTAGTGTTGACTTGTGTTGAATACATGGACTAGAGATCGATATGGTATAACAACTGGTATGTGGTATGTTGGCAGTGCATTGTTGCCAATTGGCAAGTGTGCAAGCAGGGTGAGCTAATACAAAAGTGTCAACTGGTATGTTGTTGGATGTGAAATAGAAGGACTCCAACCAGATAAAGATGCAGTCACCAGTTGAAGAGAAGACTCATAGAGAGTGTGCCCAACCAGATCATATGTGCTTGTTTGAAGATGTGCCTACTCAAACAGGGAAGCCATATTAGTGCAATTTCAGAAGGAGAATGAGATGACAAGGATCTGCTCCCACCAGTAAGTAGAACTTATCCCCTAACATGCATGGAATGCATTAAATCTCTCCAGGATAGTTTTCCAAGAGGTAAAAGTAGGAAATTGAAGGCCCACACTAGATGAACTGGTAAAATACTAAGCTACCTTAGGTGCATGAAATCAGAGATGTGCACCAGATCAACATGGGAAGACATGATGAGTTGCCAGTACAAAGAAGGAAGGATAGGTTTGTCACTTTGACAAACCAGTTGATAAGAGAAATGATCTATTAATGAAGAAGGAAAGGTTGAAGCAGTTGCAGAAAGAGACTGCAACCAGATTAAAGATGGAGAAAGATGTTGCCACAGATGGAGACAGATGGAGATTAATGAAGGTTGATCACATGGTGTCATCAAGCTAGTTACCGGTAAGTATGTCCACTGGTTAAGTTGACAAGGTGCAAAAGAGAAAGGCTCCAATCTATTGAAGATATGCATGAGGCAGCCTGGTAAGTGTGAAGTGACCGTCTTAGGTGTTCCACCAGAAGAGAAGAAAAGTGCAAGGTTGAAGGCAGATTGGTTAGGGTATAACCTGTAGGGTTTGTGAACATGTAGATAAACTCGGTTGTGTGGTTGGTCGGTGATCCTCTCTAGATCGACACAAAAGTATTCATAGAGATGGATGTCGACAAAGATGACAAGTAGGAGACAGGTGTCATGCATGTTGTGGTCGGTGAAGTGTTGCTGGTGAGGTAGGTGGTGACTAGTTGTCATTAAAGTTGATAGCGTTTTTCACAGGTCAAGTGCAGAAGAGTGTGGCTCGAGACTGATCAGAGGACAAAAGATCTGATTCAGTGGCTTCATGATCGAGGTCGAGTGTCTAGGTGTTGATCAGGGTAGGTGAAGCTATCTGTGTGATTGCTTCATAGGTTTTTGATGAGTGCAGACCAAAAGAGGTGTCATGTTTGCCAGATATGGAAAACATGTTTTGGATGCAACAGGATTGGTGGAGTTTGATTGATCTGTTGCAGGTGGTCGATCTATGAAAAGAGATCTAATTGAATTTGGGTTGTCTTGGGGTCGATGAAGGAAACCTAGTGCGCTAGAAGTTTAAATGTTGGTCATGGCGGGAAAAGTCAAGTATAAATATGCTGAATCATGATTGAAAATGATTGATGATGTTGTAGGCCAGGTGATGAAGGATAGAGAGTGAAAGAGTAGCAAAGAGCGAACCAGTCCAAGAATTCATTTAAGATCACTGTGACTAAGTGCTCGAGAAAGAACTAGTTAGAAGAGTGCAACCGATGAGGGTGAAGAAACTAGCAGACTGTCATTGAGCCTAATAGTGGTGTGATCTTGTGAGTAGGGAACCAACAAAGGAATCAGAGAAGAGTGATCCTGTAGAGAAGAAACAAAGAAGATCAGTGCAAGGGTTAAACCGACAAGTGAAGTAACTGGCAAGCTAAGAACCGGTAGTGATTGGAGAATAATGAGCTGAGAGCAGAGTACCGACAAACAAAGAAGAAGAGGTTGAACTGGTAAGGTTTTCGTAGAGAGTGAGTTGCAGCAAGAGATAAGGTTGCAGCAGAGAGAAGGTGAGTAGAGAACTGACAGAGAATTGGATAGAGGTGAACTAGTGGAGAGACATGTGTATGAGTTACTATATACACCTAAAAATGGTCTGAAGATAATTAATTGAATAAGCAATTATTTAATTAATCCCCCTACCTAATTTAATTGAATTCATCAGGAATTTGATTAGATTCTCCCTTTTCATCTACTTATTAATAAATCTAAGGATTTATTTAATAGGTTCATTTCAATAGTCCCCTTTGATTAATTAATTCAAATGAATTAATCCCTCCCCATTTAAAATCATTTCTTCTAATCTTCTAATTAATTAAAACAAATCAATTTATGAGTTGTTGAGAATTAATTAGTCTTTTCCTAGTATTTGAATTTTTAAATTCAAATTACTCACATGCCTCCTAACTTCTAACCACCTAGCCTAACCCATTCCATCTAACCCTGGGTTTAATTAAACCTATCTTAGCTTGCACATCCTAACCTCCTTATCCTAACCTCCTATGGTGTGGATACTCTCCCCTTGAGACACATGGCATTCTTGGGCCACATGTCCCCTCTCTTGCAAGCCTCTTGACACTTGTCACCATAGAGATGACAAATATTCCCTTTCATCCAACCTCTCTTGGAAGCCTCTTGACATGTGTCACCATAGAGATGACAAATGTTCCCTTTCATCCAACCTCTTTTCCAACCTCCTCCAATTTCACCATTGATATCTTCAGACTCAATATTGACCGTTGATTCCTACCACCTCACCCCTAGCCTTGGAAATCCTATAAATAGACCCCATTTTGGAGCAATAATCATCCCATCTCATTTGCATCTTATGCATTGTTACTATAGGCATAATATCTCTTAGCATATCATTTGAGCATTGTTATTATAGGCAATTGCATTCTTAGATCTAGCTTATTTTCTAGCATAATTGTTGAATCGTGTAGCTTAATCATTCTCTTTTCTAGCTTAAATGCATCATTATCATCTTAAATCCTCCATCTAGGTGTAGTTAAGTCACTGGAATTTTCTTATCTAGATCTGAGAGCAAATCTACACTTGCATTTATTAGGAGGCGATAGATCGATTAGCCATGGTTTTATCTTTATTTGTTTTAAATTTTCTAACCATGCTTGTAATGATCTATTGAGTGTTTTGTGTTGCAGTTGTAGGTATGACACTTCACAAGCATGACATTTTGGCACCCACTGTGGGGCCGGAATTATCATTTTTGGCCTCATAAGCTTCATCAACATTCATCTCTGCTCGAGTCTGGTTCAGAAACTTGTATGAGCTCCTTTGTTGGCTCGTACGAACTAATTTGTGAGTTGGGGTGAAAGTCATTTCTTACTCATATTAGCTCATTTCTAAGTTGTACGAGCTTGTTTCTTCATTCTCACGAGATCTAAAGTTATTTCATATGAGTTGGTAAATCGTGTCGTACGACTCTCTGCTTCTATGGTTTTTAAAATAAACTGCATTTTAGGGTTTTCATGCTTTTATTCAATATATACTAATGCTAACCCTAGTCTGTTTGTGAGCTTTTTGGCAGCCTAACTAGTTTTTGCAAGATGATTGTCAAAAATTATGCTTGTCAAAGGATCATTGCATAAAACACATCATGACTACTAATGCATCTATTTTGCAGTTTGCCTAAAAGAATTCAACAAAACTTTGTGTATTTTTTAATCTTTCTAGGCACACTTATTTTTGCTAATGGAAATGAACAATCATGTTTTATGTGTTTTGATGATAGGCGAGTATGCTCAGCACCTTTCTTAGGTAATCAGAAAGCTAGACTCATCCTTTGCTTTCATTAGTGCATTTCCTTAGCAAGCCTGCCCTCCCGAGAGCTAATAACTCTTAGCCATTAAGGTCGGTGAGAGGGGAACGACCTAAGTGGGAATGGCTAACGCCAAGTAATCCAACCCACTATAAAATAAATATGATTTGATGAAAATCAAGTCAATGGTAGTGCTCAGGAATATCTCTCCTTCGTAGCTTCAGGTATAGAAAACCTCAGTTTTCAAGGCTGGGACACCTCTTAATTGAGTTTATACCCCGACGTGTTGAATGGATCCCTTACTAGTTCCAGTTAAATTAGAAGCTACCTGATTCACCTCTGAAAGGGTGATAATCTTTATGCAAGAGAGATAGTAACTCTCCCAAGACACTTGCCATATCGTTCCCCCGTTAGTGTTTGGAGTCGGATAATACGGTATTGAGAATCCATTGTGTGAGACTCAGCGGCCATATTCTGATTAGCTATTGGGTGTGTACCTAAGTTTGCAAGCAAATTTTTTCTCTCTCAGCCAACTTCCTTAGGGTTTAGCATGCTTGAGGTCACTTATCATATTGCGTGTTTGTTGTGTATTCATCCCTAAATAAAAAAAATCAGACATCTAAAACTAGAAAACATAAGCAAAACATCAAACTTCATCGGTCAAAATTTGACCAAACAAACACATTTACCTCTATTATGTTCTTTGTCATACAAGGCATTTATCTTGTCGTATGGTTCAGAAAATTTTGTCGTACTGTCTGGTCATTTGTCGTATGAGATTCATCTTTAGTCGTATGGATCATTATTAATTATCATACGAGCCTGTACTTTTTTATATGAAAATCCTATTTTGTCGTATGGTCTTGTATCTTTTTTCATTCAGGGCTTTATAGTTTGTCATACGAATCTTTGTATTTGGCAGTCCAGAGCTATGTATTGCATGCCTTTTTCAGATCTGTCATTTCTGCTTGATCAATTTGTAGTGATCATAAACACCGATTATCTGTTGCTCTGTACTTGGATTGTCTCCTTTGTTCGATTGGTCAAGTTATCATCAGTCGAAATCACTCTAAAAGATAAAAACCTTAATATTTTCAAGTACTCACCCTCAACAAGTTCAAGGTCTAGACATCTCAAAGTGCATCATCACCCTCTTTGGTAAACTGATCACTCAAACATAGTTTCTCATCAATATCTATCATCCTTTATCACGAAACTACAACGCTTGGTCAGAATAATCTTGTCCCACATCATAGGATATATCATTCCTACTAGACTTGGTTTTTATCAAATCATCATCATTGCACTCCTAAACCAAAGATCAAAAAACTTGCAAACTTTTAAACACTTGATTCATCTTTTCATGTCATATCGCGCTATCACATTTACATTGATAATTGATCACTTATCAAAACAACTTTTGGACAATCAAATTCTAGCACAATATCCAACAATGTGTATGCCCATTCTAATTAGAGCTCAGAGATGAAGAATCACAGAGATGGAAATCGAAACATTGGAAATAATTGAAGAGCATAGAACCATGGAACATGAAGATGAAATACAAGTTGAAGAAGAAATAACATAACAAAATATTAGAGACATCAAAAAAGATCCTTAATTCAATAAATTTATGTAGACATTATTGGAGGGACAAAAAGAAAAATATTTCCTAATGTTAGCAAAATCTGGTGCTACACTCCCCCAAGATTTTGATGTAAACAAATTGACACAAAAGAAAAGTGATCCTCCCCCTAATAACGAACAATATGAAGATATTTTTGGTCTCAAAATGAATGACACATCAATTCCTAATAATACTAGAACCAATGAAGAAACTTACATTCCCAAAAGAGATGAAGTAGAAATTTTGAATAACATTCAATTCAATGAAGATACAAGAAGGACTAGAGATGACACAAGAAGAGATCCAGATCCTCCTAGAATGCAAAATCATGGTTATGCAAGAACAAATCATGTTGATAATCCTATCACAACTCTCACACACAAATACAAACATTGCAAACACAAATTCAAGATATGCAGAGAGGAAATATTAGAAGATACTCAATTCAAGAAATTTGTCCTTATCCATTCGACAGAAATCTAAACATGATACCATTTCCTATAGGTTTTGAAACTCCTAGATATGAAAAATATGATGGAAGCACTAACCCTCAAGATCATATACGAGAATTTTGCACAATGAGTATGGAGTTTTCACATGAGGATACCTACTTAATGAGATTATTTCTGAAAAGCTTAACTAGACTAGCTATGGAATGGTTCTCCAAACTTCCACCTAGAATTAGATCATTCTCAGAGTTGGTGGATAAGTTTGTTTCACAATACTCTTACAACATACAACATGAAATAACAATGATAGACCTATGTAATGCCAAACAAAAAAGTGGAGAACCTTTCATGACATTTTTACAAGGATGGAGATGGTTAGCTTTGCGGTACAGTGCCAGAGTACGAAAAAATGGACATATTCATTGACAACTTAAATGATCAAATGAGTTATTATTTAAAAATGCAAGGAAATCAAAGTTTCAGAAAAATGATTGATAATAGAATCAGAATCGAGGAAGCCATGATAAAGAAAGGTGAGTTGAAAATGTACAAAGAAGGAGTCCATCCTCCTAACAACACTAATAACAACAATCACAATGATAAGCCAAGTTTTGAAATAGAAATAGAAATGTCATCAATGATGGAATAGTGGATAAAAACAATGTGAAACCAAAGCAACCACTTTTTAATTTATCCACTCACTCAGCAGCGGCTCAACAAAACAATCATCACTAAAAAACAACTATCAAAAATTTCTTTCAAAGGCAATTTACAAATATTGGTGAACCCCTTGCGTCAGCATTAAAGACACTTCTCGCAAATAAATTGATCACTTTGCCAAAAGAAAGGAACTACGAACCTCAAATAAAACCACCTTGGTGGATTGATAACCATTATTGTGATTTCCATCAAAACAAGGGACATCACACTGATAATTGTTAGCACTTGAAACATGTCATCCAAGATTTGATTGATAATGGAGTAATAATTGTGGATGGACATACAATAAATGAATCTCATACATCTTTTAAAACTCCACTTCCAAACTATGAGAAAGGTGAATCATCAACAACAAATAATTGTAAGGGTAAAACGAAGGTAAACTACGCTCATACATATGATAATGTGGTAAATGTGATTGTAGTTAAAGAAAAGCAAAATCAAGAACCTGCTCATGCTATCACAAGAAGCAAAGCCAAAGTAGTTTTTCTGGGTCCTATGAAAAATGCATCATCCACTACCAAACAATACAATCTAGTGGATCAATTGCAGAAAACACCCACACAAATATCCATCTTAGAACTTTTAAAGCTTTCACCTGCACACAAATAAATTCTTGAACGAGCATTAGTAGATACAACAGTGTCCAAAGATCTTGATATTGATCAATTCCAAACCATGGTGGGACACCTCACAGCCCCTCACTGCTTATCATTCACTGAAGAAGATGACATGTCCCTGCAACATCCCCATAATGCTCCCTTGCATATCAAAGTCATCATTCATAAGACGCGAGTTAAATGTGTCCTAATAGATGGAGGAGCTGGTTTAAAAATATTCTCTTTGAGTCTTGTCCGTGCTCGAGGTTATTCAGAAGATGCAGTTGATCCCCAGAAAAAGATCACCATTAAAGCCTATGATAAAGAAGAACGTTCCTCTAAAGGAATTGTGATGTTACCCATCAAAGTGGGACCTTTGCAGAAAGACACAACATGCCAAGTTCTCGATTTAGATTTATCATACAACATACTCTTGGGAAGACCCTGGATACATGACATACAATTTTTTCCATCAACATACCATCAGTGCTTAAAGTTTCCCTATAGTGGGCAGGAAATCACAATCTCAGCAGATTCAAATCTATTTTCAGTATTGTAGTAATCTTAAACCAATTCAAGAAGTCATTATTCCTCATAATAGGGAGGCATCATCTTCGAACACACAATCCAAGGAACAATCATTTGCCTCTATCTTATCAAGTATGGAAAAACAAATGCAACTAAGAGATCGAGGGAATGGAGAATATTCAATATCACAATTACCACTTTCTCCTAAATCCTTTGGAAAACCATCAAACTCTAAACAACAACCAATTGTAAAACATCTTCTGATATTTGATGGAGCATTTGTTAGTGCTGGAACCTTATCAGAAGAAACAGAAGACAAAGATGTGCTACAATGGCTATACAAGGATGAAGAATTTCAACAAAAGATCAACAATGTCCGCATACCTACAGAAAAGTATGAAAAAGGATTTAACATTCTCAAAAAAATGGGATACACTAGAACAAGTCCTATAGGAAAAAGAAAAGAAGGTATCTCAGAACCTATCCAACCTTACACTCAGCAAACTATAGACAAAATAGGCTTAGGGTATGGACAAGTTACTTTACCAGAAGACACATCTTTTAGTCAACAACAAGAGGAATATGAAAATAGACGAGAACAACTGGCAATTGAACGAGAAGAAACATCAGCTAAGCAACAAACACAAGCAAACATGAAATGGGAAAATAAACAAGCTTCAAATCAAGAAGAGAAACAAACTAAAAGCACCTCTCAAGCAGCATTAAATCTCAATCAAAACAAGAAAGAAGCTAATATAAGTCAAGGAGAGCTCATAGCAAGGTTGACAGAAGTCTTGAAGAAGTTGAATATGAAAGAAGAAAAGATATAGCAACAAAAGCTGATGAAACAAATCAAATACTATATGAACAAATCTGTAGATTGCAGGCTGCAAGTGATATAGATTCTAATGAATGGGAATGGGATTCCTATCACTCTGAAGAATCAACTAAAGAAAATTGCTTTGAAGGAGATGTAGGAGTTGATGTAGTTCACATGTATGCAGGACAAACATCAGGAACTAGTTCACTTGAATTAGAATCACATTCGGCTGACTTGGACTTAACTGAGGACGATCAGGAGTTTCTTATGCGAGGTCATTCTAATGAGAGTACCATTTTAGACATCGACATTGTTCTCCTCGATTTCAACACGGCCAAAATCATGAGGCAACCCTATGAAACTAGTCTGTTTCGTACCTTACAACCTCTGGGAGAGCTTGATTGACTCCGTCGGTTAGCTCATTTAGTTTTTTGCTTTTTTGTTTTTATCATTTTTTGAGTTTTTTAGATTTGCAATTTTTCCTGCAGGTCAGACTTTAAAGTCTGACCTACAGGGTTCCTTCTTTTCAAAGGTAATTGTACATCGGACTTTAAAGTCTGATGTGCAAAGGTTTGGTTTTATCCCTGCAGATTGGACTTTAAAGTCCGACCTGCGGGTAATCCTTCCCCTGTGGTTCGGACTTTAAAGTCCGATCTGCAGATCTTTCGGTCAAAAGTTACATGTTGGACTTTAAAGTCCGACTTGCAAGGGTTTTATTCCTGCATGTTGGACTTTAAAGTCTGATATGCACTGCCTGATTGGTAATTAATGGTCGCATTTATTGCTAATTTAGGAGATAATTTATTAAATTTTGGAGATTATTTCTTCATTCTCATTTGTGAATTGTCCTCTATGCATGCCCTCCTCCTTTCTCCTCCATTTTCACTCACCGGCCTTGCAGATTTGTCGAATCTCCACCAGATTTTTGTTCACCGCAGCGGATTGAGGTAGGTTTTATTTTATTTTATTTGTTTCTTTCATGTTCTTCTCTTACGTCGTGTTTTTTTTTTCCCTGGATTATTTTCTCTTTGGGTTTTCTGTTAGTTGGAGGCGTATCGGACATTAAAATCTAATTGTTCTTCAAATCTCCTGATTCGCGGGTTATGCGAAGATCTATCTGCTTTTCCTTTTTCCCATCCTGAATGATGGATTTTAAAACCCAATCCACAGGCTATGTGCGGATATCTCTCTGCATATTGGACTTTAAAGTCCGATATGTAGGAGGGAAAACCTTGCATATCAGACTTTAAAGTTTGATATGCAAGGGGAGATTGTTCGATTGACATGTTGGGCTTTAAAACCCGACATGTCAATCAGTTGCTCTTCCCTAGCACATCGGACTTTAAAGTCGGATGTGCTAATCTTTTTGCAATGTTCTACACTTGCACATCGAACTTTAAAGTCCGATGTGCTAATGATTTTTCCCAACTTGCACATCAAACTTTAAAGTCCGATGTGCAAATTTTGACTCCTAAGGTGCATGTTGGACTTTTTTCCCCGACCTGCTATTTTTTACAGTTTTGCTCCCAAGCTTGTTCTGAGTCTGATTTTTCGATCCGATTGATAAAATTTGGTTTTATTGATGATGATAATTGTCGAAGAAGCTAATCCTCAGTGTTGAATGCAGTCATTTGCAAATGTCAAAGCCCTCTCACAACAAATCAGAGCCTTCTTCAAGTCAGTGGGAATCTTATCCAGGTAAAACATCAGCAAAAAAGATGAAATGCAATATGATAAGTACTTGAATTTGTACCCAAAAAGTTCAGTAGATTCAAACATCAAGGAAATTAAAGATACAGAAATTGAACATGTCAGTATGCAGGAGTTTATTGATTGATTTGAGAAAGCTCCTTCCCGCCTAACAAACCTGATCAAATCCGAGTTGCACAAATATGCTTCATTCCCAGTTGTAGCTCATGATCTAGATTTTGTACTTGCAGTAGCGGATCACTTCGATCCGAATACAAGACAAGACTTCTCACTTGGTGCATCCGATAAGTTACTGGAGATCCAAGTCAGTTTTGAGGTCCTCACATCCATGCTGAAGGATGGAAAAAAGAAATATGTAGAGGCTAAGGATATGATCTCCCGTGTTCGTGTGATCATAGATTCTACCCAGATGCCGAACCAAGCAGAGATGGAGGCCATCCTGACTAGGTTTGAGGAATTCCACAAATCAAACGAGGAGGAGAAAAATGAATAAAGTGTCCCTTTTTGACATTTTCTTTCCATATAGTTGCATTGTTAGATGCTACAAGTTTTCTCGTAGCTGCATATTTTCTTTCTGTTGTAGTTGTAGTCAAGTGGGACTGTGCAGTTGAATTAGTCAACTGTGCCCACATTTTTCTCCACTTTTCTTATATATAAGGGGGACCCTCATTTGTATATTTTTATCTTGATTATGCTAAGCAAAACTCTGCCAAATGTTTGCCTCAACTAAGACTTTGAGCTTTTGTTGTGAAAAATTGATCAAGCAAATAAAGAAAGCGATTTTATTTGATCCCAAACTTTGTGTTGTGTTTAAAAAATTTGCTTATATGAGTTGATGTTCTTACGTTCATGACTTATATATGTTCTTGAATTTATTGATATAGGAAGTATTGTTAAGTGGATTAAAGAGCTCTTGAATTCTGAAAGTAGACTTTGTGCTCCTTGAATATTTGAGAAATGTTATATTGTTAAGTGATTAGTAGTAGGCTTTGTATTGCTACTATTGCTTGTCTTTTTTAGGATTAAGGAATTATACTTGAAGACTTTGAGATGCAAGTTGAATTCCTTATCATTGTGATAATTAGTTTAGTTAGTGTTATATTCAAGAAAGACTTTGTGCTTCTTGTTTGTAAAATCTTGATATAGTTTGTTGGATAAATTCGTTAATTTTCTTAAGTATCAAAGTGATAGGGAAATTGTAACAAGGTGAAGGGAGAATACATTAACTTTGAAAAAAGAGAGTTATATGCCCAACAATAACCAACAAATTTTAATTAGAGAAGAGATTTCAAAGGGAACCTCCCCTTGATGAGTGAAGAGATTAATTTCTCAACATAGTTGTGTGTGAATTATATATTTTGTCATTGGTATGCTAGTGACAAAATATTCACCCAACAATTTTTTGGCGACTCTACTGGGGAGCGACGTGCAACCGGTATTTTCCCTTTGGGTTGCAGTGCTCTTTTCATTGTAATATCCATTTTTGTTGATTTTCTTAAAAATCATAATCTGGTTGATCGAAGTTACACTCGTGGGCAACAATTAGCGGGAGTTGTTGATCCTACTTTTGAGTTTTTGCAGCAACATAATTTTCCTTTTGTGACACCTCCACTAATGCGTTCTCCTTTGCAGCGGACATGAATTTTTCCTCCTTCTGCACGACGATCTCCCGTACCAAGTGAGGCGTCAAGTTTGCAAGTCTTATTTGTTCCACTTGCAAGTCATTTTGTAATACCACCATATAATCTGTTAAGGATGGCTACTGCTAGCCCTTGGGATATTGCTTTTGGTCCCTTGAACTTGACGGCGCCTTTGCATGAACTTCCCAAAGGCACGCGGAAAAATTTACCCAAATTTTTGGGGGATGGTTCTCAACACTCGAACGAACACATTGTTGCCTTCTACATCGCATGTGGAGTCCTAGGTGTTGAGCATGAAGACGTTTTAGTGAGATTGTTCATTGAGACTTTGCATGGAGATGCTGCTGATTGGTTCTATCATCTTCCGAATGCTTGTATCACAAATTGGGCAACTCTCAGAACATTGTTTGAAGCAAGGTTCAAGTCTGCCAAAAATGATCATGCGATGTTGGCTTAGTTAACTCAAGAAAGGTCATCCATTTTGATCAAACCAATAGAGGTAGTTAACATTGGCATAACAGAGCAACCAAAGATTCTTCATCCAGTGACCTCTCTGTCTGAGCAAGAAATGCAACAATATGTGGAATTCTTCAAACGATGAAAAATCAATTTTGCCTGGTCCTATGCAGACATGCCAGGGTTGGATCCAGAGCTTATTATGCATCACTTAAATGTTAGTCCAGGAGCCAAACCAGTCAAACAGAAGTTATGGAAGATGCATCCTCATATCGCTATTCTAGTCAAGGCAGAACTAAAGAAATTATTGGATGTCAGATTCATCAGACCTGTTGCCTATCCTCAATGGGTATCAAAGATTGTTCTTGTTTCAAAACCAGATAAAAGCATCAGAATATGCACAGACTTCAAAGATCTTAATAATGCATGTCCAAAGGATGACTTTGTTTTTCCTAACATCGATATCATTGTAGATTTAGCTGTTGGACACTCCATGTTTTCTTTAATGGATGGTTTCTCCAGATACAATTAGATCAAAATAGCACCCAAAGATCAAGAAAAGACAACTTTCACATGTCCATGGGGTACTTTCTGCTGGAACGTCATGCCTTTTGGATTAAAGAACGTAGGTGCTACATATCAAAGAGCTATGACAACTATATTTCATGACATGATGCATACATTCATGGAAGACTATGTGGATGACATATTGGCTAAATCATATAATAGAGAAGAACATATAGGGATACTGGAAAAGATCTTTGACAGGTTAGAACAATACAACCTATGGCTAAACCGTAAGAAATGTGCCTTTGGTGTCACTTCAGGCAAGCTATTGGGATACATTGTTTCAGCTAGAGGTATCGAAGTGGATCCAACTAAGGTTAAAGAAATCATGGAAATGACATCTCCCAAGAATATAAGTCAACTCAAATCACTCCAAGGAAGACTCCAGTCAATCAGAAGATTTGTTGCTCAACTAGCAGATAAATGTCAACCATTTACTCATCTATTGCACAAAAATGTTCATTTCAAGTGGAACCATCAATGTGAGGATGCATTCAACAAGATCAAGGCATATCTCATGCAACCACCCATTCTAAAGTCATCGATTCTAGGAAAACCATTGTTAGTCTATGATCAACTACTGAAGCATCATTAGGAATTTTGCTAGCACAATAGGATAATGAAGGAAAAGAACGAGCCATCTACTACATCAGCAAAACACTAGTAGGATACGAGATCAACTATTCACCAACAAAAAAATCATGTTTGGCAGTAGTTTTTGCTTCTCAAAAATTACAACACTATCTACTATCTCACTCCATCAAGTTAATAGCTAAAATTGATCCTCTAAAATATTTACTCAGCAAGGCAACATTAACAGGATGACTAGCAAAATGGATCATGATTCTAAGCGAGTTTGATATTGAGTATGTTGACAGAAAATTTATAAAAGGACAAGTCATTGCAGATCGACTAGCATGAGGCACCACTTCAAGATGATCATCCTTTACAGATTGAGTTTCCCGATGCTGATATCCTAACAGTCACCATAAAAACATGGTAATTATACTTTGATGGTTCATATACACAACATGGATTAGGAGCAGGTATTCTATTCATCACACCACAAGGTCATACAATTCCAAAAGCATACAAATTAAGCTTTTCGTGCACCAACAACACCGCAGAATATGAAGCTTTGGTTACAGGTATCAAAATGGCTATAGAATGGAACATTACACAACTTCAAGTCTTCAGAGACTCTCATATCATTATTAATCAAATCAATGATGACTATCAAACAAAGGACAAAAAATTAATGCCTTATAAAAATATGGTTGATGATATCAAGAAATACTTTATAGAAATAACTTTCTAGCAGATTCCAAGAAATGACAACAAAGCAGCAGATGCCATGGCTACACTTGCTTCTCTCCTTTAGACACAAGAAAATCAATAGTGTTATGAATTCCTGGTGGAAGAGTTGTTTTACCCTACTCATAATTGTCCTGATTCCCAAACTATTTGTCACCTTGTGGGGCATGATTCCTCACGTTAAAACCAAACTTACATATACCTGAAAGATAACACTTTACCTCCCGACTTACTGAAAAATCAAAAGAGAAACTTTATTTGCCAATCCTCCCATTTTACTCTTGTCACAGATACCCTGTTTAAACGAGGTCTAGATGGTACTCTTTTAAGATGTCTCAAACAAGAAGAATCTGAGAAGGCCTTACATGAAGTCCACAACAACATTTGTGGCACTCATTCAAGTGGTCTTACCCTTTCGAAAAAAATCATATGCTTGGGCTATTATTGGATGACTATGGAATGAGATTCTTTTTCGATAGCTAGAACATGCAAACAATATCAGATCCATGGGAATTTTATTCATGCACCAGTATAAGAACTTCATGCTTTAGCAACATCTTGGCCTTTCTGTCAATGGGGCCTTGATCTTGTAGGAAACATAAATCCTTCTTCATCTAATGGTCACAAATTCATTCTTGTAGCTACAAAATATTTCACAAAATGGATTGAGGTAGTACCTCTCACAAACATCACAGGAAAACAAATTGTTGCATTTATCTTAAACTATATCATCTATCGCTATGGAATACCAATGATCATTATCACTGATAATGGGCAGCCATTTAAGAATCAGGATGTACAAGAACTATGTGAGAAATTCAAGATCCAACACAGATTCTCCACACCCTACTATCCACAGGGAAATGGGCAAGCAGAAGCATCAAACAAAACTATTCTAAAAATCCTCAAAAAGACAATGAATGATGCTGGAAGAGATTGGCATATTCAATTAAACCCTACTCTATGAGCCTACCGTACCAGTATCCGCACACCAACAAGTGTCACACCTTTCTCTCTTATTTATGGATCAAAAGCAATGCTGCTAATAGAAGTAGAGATACCTTCTCTACGAGTATCATTAAAAGGTCTCATCCTAGATGAAGAACAATGAGTATCTAGATTACAAGAGTTATAATTGAATCATGAATGAAGACAAAATGCCTTTGATCATTTAAAGGTATATCAACAAATAATGTGTCGGAGTTATAATCACAGGGTCAAACCACAAGTATTTCAAGTAGGGGAACTAGTACTAAAGGAAAATCCACGCAACCAGGCAAATCGAGAAAAGAAAGGAAAGTTTGAACTAAATTGGTTAGGTCCATTTGTGGTCACAACAGTATTTGGATCAGGAGCATATTAGCTAACAACACAAGATGAAGATCAGTTCGAGAAACCTATCAATAACATACATCTGAAAAACTTTTATGTCTAAAAAAGAAAAAGAAAAAAAAAAGAAAGTGAAAAAGTAGAAAAAATCCAAAAAAACAGAAAATCCAAACAAAAAAAAAATCAAATATGAGAAAAAGTGCAATAAAAATAGATGGTGAAACCCTAGCAAATAGGTGCTATCTGTTCGCTAGCTCTTCCATCTATTAGTTCATGCATCTTTTTGCTTGCATTCATTTTCTATTAGCGTTGTTCATATCCATCATGAAGCCTTTGTACATACGCAGGCATCCCAGCTAATCTCTTGCCATGGTTTGGATCATTGGGTATATCATAATGAATTTGTTTCTAGGCTTGGGGCAAAATCCTGCACTTAATTGGGGGCAAACTTCTTGATCATTTTGAGCTTAATCAAACAGGTAGAACAACAGTTAGACAACTTTTATCAAGTGAAAACTAAGACACATCCAACGTTGAACACGAGATCAAATTATCAACCATTAAACTATCACAAAGTCAATCTAAGCATATTACACACTTTTCAATAGATATTATCTTTTGGAAAATGATTTTAGCATGATTGTTCAACTTTTTTTATCTTGATTTTCGCTATCATGATTTCTAAGTGACTCTAGGATGTCTTTGACTAGAGGAACAAGAAAGGAACATGATATTTTTCTTGTCTGTTGTCTGAAAATTAATCATTAATGTGCAAATTTGTCTCGAGACATGATCATCAGAGTATCATTGAAGACATTTCTGATTTGCGTATTGAAATGATTAATATTGTCTATTTTATGCAAGCAACACTTAGGTCATCTTGGTTCAATTATACCTCGATGCTTGTGCTAACTTGCCATATCAAAATCTAGGAAATAAGTGCTTAGGTCATCATGGTTTAATTATACCATCGATATTTGCATTCACTTCCCACATTTCAAAAGCTCAATGATGACAAAAACACAATAATCCAGCGACTGATCCAGCCGTAGCTTTGCATTTCATTTGCATTGGCATTTGCATTTAAGCTTGCATTTCATTCTTGCATGGGATCCTGCATGCTCATTTTATCCAAGGTTAAATCTATCGCAGGAATCATCAAGGTATCATCACAAGTGTATACACAATCAGACTGATGATTCATATCTCTCTAGATATTGTTCACCCAACGAAAATCTTATACTATCCCTCTCAATAGAACCAACATCAGCATATCCAAATCTTTTTGCAACTTGATATCAACAAACTGTCAGTTCTTTATCTATTCTATCAATCAAACCTAATTGATTCTATCATGTCTTATACAGGATGTATCTTTCCCGAAACCAGACATTCTGATTTATGTCTTATACAGGATATATCGTTCCTGAAACCAGACACTTTGATCATCTTTGTCTTATACAGGAGGTGTCATTCCTGAAACCAGACTGAATCTCGATCTTATCAATCTAACCAATCAAGCTTTATCAATAATCAAGAACCACATCACCATGATTGTAGAACTCGCACTTTCATCAACCACAGTTGCAAAAATCAAATAATTTCTAATCGGGAAATCAATTTTGCACAAATTCGCAAAAATCCAAAGATCAGTTATCTCAATTGATCTCCTGAGGGGGCATCATCGTATCGCAATTTATCAATCAATAGCTGGGGCATCCTATCAAACCAATATCATCATCAAAATGAGATTAATCTTTGAATCAATGTGTCATCACACCTTGCTTCAAAGGGGGGCAAAATGTATACACCTAAAAATGGTCTGAAGATAATTAATTGAATAAGCAATTATTTAATTAATCCCCCTCTCCAATTTAATTGAATTCATCAAGAATTTGAATAAATTCTCCCTTTTCATCTACTTATTGATAAATCTAAGGATTTATTTAATAGGTTCATTTCAATAGTCCCCTTTGATTAATTAATTCAGATTAATTAACCCCTCCACATTTAAAATCATTTCTTCTAATCTTCTAATTAATTAAAACAAATCAATTTATGAGTTGTTGAGAATTAATTAGTCTTTTCCTATTATTTGAATTTTCAAATTCAAATTACTCACATGCCTCCTAACTTATAACCACCTAACCTAACCTATTCCATCTAACCCTGGGTTTAATTAAACCTATCTTAGCTTGCACATCGTAACCTCCTTATCCTAACCTCCTATGGTGTGGATACTCTCCCCTTGAGACACATGGCATTCTTGGGCCACATGTCCCCTCTCTTGGAAGTCTCTTGACACTTGTCACCATAGAGATGACAAATATTCCCTTTCATCCAACCTCTTTTCCAACCTCCCCCAATTTCACCATTGATATCTTCAGACTCAATCTTGACCGTTGATTCCTGCCACCTCACCCCTGGCCTTGGAAATCCTATAAATAGACCCCATTTTGGAGCAATAATCATCCCATCTCATTTTCATCTTATGCATTGTTACTATAGGCATAATATCTCTTAGCATATCATTTGAGCATTGTTATTATAGGCAATTGCATTCTTAGATCTAGCTTATTTTCTGGCATAATTGTTGAATCATGTAGCTTAATCATTCTCTTTTCTAGCCTAAATGCATCATTATCATCTTAAATCCTCCATCTAGGTGTAGTCAAGTCACTGGAATTTGCTTATCCAGACTCGAGAGCAAATCTACACTCACATTTATTAGGAGGCGATAGATCGATTAGCCATGGTTTTATCTTTATTTGTTTTAAATTTGCTAACCATGCTTGTAATGATCTATTGAGTGTTTTTTGTTGCAGCTGCAGGTATCACACTTCACAGGCATGAAAAATTTCAGAGTGTATAGCTTAGAAGTTTGGTGACATTGGCTCCCCTCCATGACACTCACTTCTTGGGTACACCAAACTTTGAATTCCCAAATACTTGAATATTTAGGGGAATTTTTTATCTCAACTTTGAACTACAAGAGTCTGGGATGAATTCAAAGGTGCGACCTCTTGTCCAAACAAATAGATGGATTTTGGCTATTATAACAATTGGCTTGTAGTAAGGGCATTCGTTCAGGTGGCCATATGTGTAATGTTTTGCTCAATTAAGAGATCTCCCAACCCTTATAGGTTTTTACACATCACTGTGCGGATTACACATCACACAGATATTGAGGGAGACTTACATTGGCATGACACATCCACACCTATTGTTCATGAGTTTCATCACAAACACATTTTTTATAGTGGCTCAAAAGTAGCTTGGCTTTAGCTTGATACTAATTGGGTCATTCCCTCTCACCCGACTTTAATGGCTTCTCAAGAGGCATGCCCTCTCATAAAAATAAAAATTGAGTGTCGCTAACACTTTTCTCTTGCACCTAGGACCACACAAGCTAGGGGAGAGGATAGTATGTGTTAGCAGTAGGTCCACTCACATGCACAAGTGTGCCAAACAAAGAAGAAAGATGTTCATTTTAAATTCCAAATATAAATGTTTTCTATCTATGAAAAATGACGACACTATGTTTCAATTTTGGGTCTTTGACAATGTCCTGCATGAAATCATTAGTAGTTTCAATGTAAGTCTTCTCCCAACGATTGCCAATTTTCTACACAAGACATTAATAACCTAGAAACTGGAATTTGAAAATGAAGTGATTCTATATGGATGGAAGACTAAAACTAAACATTATACCTGACCCCTTGCTTGTGCAATTGTGTAGGATCATAACTACAACTACACAAAACAAAAGGTACAACTGCATAGAATAAAAAAGTACAACTGCCCAGTGCTACTCACAACTGCGTAGTTTCTACTCACAATTGTACATAAAGGTCCAACAACTATGCAACTCCTACAAAACTGAGAGTTAGGATCATCAACAAGATAGATTTGGTCAAATGGAAGACCAATTTGACTATAAAATACTAATTCTGATGCAAAAGGACACTAATTGACCATAGGATTGAATATTGTTGCAATGCATGATTGAATTTCTAACATTACAAGGTCAAACTATGCCTATTAATGTGATCCTGAGCCTTAAATTGAGAAAATGGAAACTTTAGAGTGTCTTTGAATGAAATGCAAATGTTCCTTCCTTCAAAAACCCTAATTAAACTACAATGTGCATTTTTTTGTTCATTTCCATCCCTAATTAGGCTATTTGTGTTCATTTACCATCTTAAAACCCTAATTACATTAAATATGACCAAATTGCATTAAGTTTGCATGAATTGGATTGATTTTAAGCCAACATTTAATGAAATTTGTTGTTCATTTTAACCCTTTCCCTAGAAATAGAGGTGAAGATTTGTTGCCCTTTAATTGAGAGCCTAATTAAAAATATAAGGGTTCATTTTAAGCCATAATTAACACCTCCAAGTCCTAATCTAACCCTGCAAACAATAAAAGATTTTATTTTTTTTAAGTTGGAATGGACCAAAGCAACTGCGCAACTAGAGGCTACAACTACACAATTATGAGTTGTAAGTGCTTAGAAAACTCAAGCAATTGCGCAAATTCTGGTGACAATTGTGTAGAAGTACTGACAGAGGGTTAAAATGGCTTCCTTTGATGTAATCTTGACCTACAATCACTCAAAAACACCCAAATACTCATTAGATTAGGCATGTTCATGTTGAGTTCACCAAAAAATGTAGATAGGGAATTAGGTAAAAGCATCATGACATTATAAAGCCAACTACAAAATAAAACATCATGAAAATAACCCTAATCACAATTAATAGAAGTATGAATAATGAAATCTTCAAAACAAATGCAAACTAACCTAGACACTTCTCCCATTCCCTTCCATTGTTTTCCTTTCTCCTTCAAATATATGTGACTCTCACCTACAAACATAAGTGTATTGAAAGCAAGACAATGAAAAAATGATAGAAAAGTGATTTGGGAAGCATAAGGATACTCGAAATGTGGTTGTAATCATTGAAGAAATGGACTCAATTTATAGAGAAATTGGCCATCAAAATGGCATGAGAAAATTCAAGGCAAATGAAAGAGGCAAATTGATTAAAAAATGGCATAATTGAATGACAGATTATGATAAATTTCTATGACAAATTGAGGAGAGATTTTTACATCATAATTTATGACAAATTGGCCTCACTTAAAGCTCATTGATTAATGACAAATTTGAGCCAAAATAGCCTCATGAATTGAGAAAGTGGAAGAGACAAATTAGTGGAGAAATTAATGGAAGGAATTAGGAGAAAAGGATGGAAATAATTAATAAATATTCATTTATTAATTAGCCCATAAAAAGGAGAATTAGTCAATTAAATAAAAATATTTAATTGTGATATAGGACATAGGATAAGTGGAATAAATCCATTTTAACCTAAGAGAGATGTTAGTAAGGATTTATTAATTAAAGAATTATAAAACCCTAAGAGAGAAAAGAGAGATGAATTAGGTCAAAATATGCGATTAATGAATGATGATGAACATGATCAACTAAATAATTTATGAGGGCCAAATATTGATTAAGTTGATAAGGATAGAGATCAATGACAAATCAATCAAAATTGACAAAGGCTAATTTGATAAATGATGAATGATAAAGGATCGATGATGAATCGATCAAGATTAATAAGGATTGATTTGATAAAGACGGACAAAGATTGATTTGATAGATGATGACTGATAAAATGATTGATGATGAATCGATCGAGATTGACAAGGATTGATTTAATAAATATAGGTTGATAATTAATAAATGCCAATGACAAATCAATCAAGATTGACAAGAATTGATGATGAAGATTAAAAATGATGCCGAATGATCCAAATTGATTGACAATTGATTGAAAGAGGATTGATACTGAAAATGATTGAAAACAACCCTAATTGACATCGATTAGGGTTAAAATGATGCCCAATTGTTATTAAAAATTGATCATGATCATGAAATTGACATCGAGAAGACCTATTCAAATTTGAGAAAATGGGATTGAATAGGAAAAGAATGCAGAAGAATGACACAATGCCAACAAATGATAAAGATCAAATGTGCGACATAGGGAAAGTGTTAATAAGTGTGAAAACCCTAAAAGAAGGTAGCGCAAGCATGTTAAAGTCTGACACCACAAGCATTGGTCCCATTTTTAGATGCCTACAATTATTTTTAATTGCATTTCAAGTCAATTAAATTTATTTGGTTATTTCAATTAAAATAATTAAAACTAATTTTTTATATTTTATGACTTAGAACATTATGATTGTTAGTTTATCTTCCATTCAAGCAATTAAATAAAAAAAATATTTAAAAAAAATAAAAAATAAATAAAAAGCATCACTTCAATAATAAAAATATTCAAGATTCAGAAGAATACTGAGCTCATGAAAGCTCTTAGTTAGTTTTTTTAATATTTGGTCTATGCTTTGTTGCTCTGGTTTTGTTTCTTTTTGTTAGGTGTTGTGGGGTGTATCCCCTATTTTTGTAGCCGTTTGGCAGTTGTTTAGACTCTATTATGCTACTGGCTTTCTTTTTGTTGGATTTGGGTTTTGGGTCCCTATAAAACCCATTTATCTTAAATCAAAAAATAATAAAAATATTCACAAATAATGTCACACATTAACCACATCTCAACAATAAATTTCCACATAACATCCATGTAGTAACTTGACTAAACATGTATAGAGAAATTGTGTGTCATATTCTAGGGCATGCAAACACAAGTACATGTGCATAAGTGAGAGAATCATGTAAATAGTTTAAGGTATCTAACAAGTTCATGTAAGAAGGAAAAAGCCACACAAGAAAGATTAGGTAGAATTGTGTGACATAGTCTAGTTTTCTAAAAAATTCAGTATTAGACCATCTCTACCATGTGAATATTATTTCAGTAAGAGATAATGATTCTATCACATCTCTCATAATGCATCAATGGGAATAGAGCACATTTTACTAATCACACTAAAGTAGTTAAAGCACCTTCTAACCACTCTCTTTATGTTTGCATTTTTACTTTATTAATTTTAAGTCTAATTATACGTAATGATTTTACTTAAAATAAATATAAACCATAAATTTAAAATATAATTATTGTCATATTAAGGTTTAAGGTTAAGATTCTTTCTTCAAACATAATAGGCATTTCATTTCCTTTTAATACATATTTGTATTTCTAGCCTCACTTCAACATGAAAAGGTCAACTTTTGAAAATATAGTGACATCATGACCCACACCCATCATACATTTTTTGGGGGCCTTGAAGAATTATGTTTAGATCATATTTTTTTAGGATATTGTTCTCTTTTTATTTTGTACTTTTATATGGATGTTTCCTTAGATTTTCCTTATCCTCTTTCATATGTGAAGAAGTGTAACTTATATCAATAGTAGGGGAAGAAGCATTTGATATCATATTTTGAAAGAAAGAACTATTTAGAACAAATATTTATTTTTAAATATGAAGAAATCAAAATTTAAAATATTTATCAATTCTTACAAATGAAACTATTAAAAGTAAAACATAAGTATATAATATTTACTACACCATCTAAAGTAAAAATAAAACAAAAGAATGATATCTTTGCCAAAAGTAAAGTAAAAAATTACATCTAAATGAAAAAAAAGTTTATCACACAAAAATATCTTTTCAAATAAAGATAAAGTAAACAATCTGATCTTAAATAAATGATTATTTGTTTACATATACATATTGTAAATAAAATAGTTCTCAAGTAAACTAAAATTACTCTTAAAGTCAAAGGGTTGTACAATTTTGTCGAAGACAATTGGTGAGGATGATGATATGCTCCATGATTATGCCATCCATCAAGGTTCGAACCCCAATTCGACCCTTTTGTGACATTGACAAATTAGATCCCCTTACTTGTGGTACTTTAATTGGAGGACGACCTCTAATTTGGATGTATACTTACTCAAGATGTTGTAACCCACTTGTTCAAAGAATAGAGTTGCCAATATTTATGCAATCTCGTTGTTTTTATAAAACAAACCAAAAAAGGTCTGTGATAGTTTATTTCAAGGACAATTCTAGATTAGATGTATGCTTACTCGTCATATTGTAATATGTTTTCTCAAGAGATAGATCAGCCAATACTTATGTAATCTAGTTGTTTTTATGAAACAAAACAAAAAAAGGTCTATAATAGTTAAGTTGAAGGATGACTTCTAGATTATGTGTATGCTTACTCATCATGTTGTAATATGTTTGGTCAAGTGATAAAGATGCCAATATCTATGTAATCTAATTATTTCTAGGAACAAAAATATTAAATAAATAAAACAACTCTAAATTGATATCTTTTAACTTTTTAAGATAAATGTGTTGTGCTACTAATATACCTCTTAATCTTATGAATCACTTTTATTCTTTCATAAACACTAATATATAAATTAGATCAAAATATTCCATAAACAAAAATGGTTTTTATTTTCTTTTAAAAATATTTCATGAGCAAAAATGATTTTTATTTTCTTTTTTATTTATAGAAACCCTAAACTAAGTAGCCACATGGAGGGCGATCCAATTCGTCAAAGTCACCTAGGGGTCAAACTTGACCCAAATGCACCTTCAAATATTTGAACCTTGGTGGATGACCTCTATATCACGTACCATCATCCTCACCAATTGTACTCAACCAATTGAACGACAACCCTTTGACGAACAAAAATAGATTGAAAAATAGGAAAAAATAAAATTAACTATTTTTTTTTAATAGCATGAGATAACCTAGTGACTCAGTCCAACGAAGCAACCACTCCTTGCCTCGGTCTTACTTTTTGCCGAGAAACCCAACTGGTGATAGTTGAACCTTAGACCTACATGGGAAGAACCCAAAGCCTTGACACAACCTTACCAACCGTTTGAGCTATGACGAAACCCCACTTATGAGAAGATCCTATAGTCCTTGGAAAATAATGTGCTCTTGAATAGTAGAATAAAATCAAAGTAGATAATTTTTTTTTTTAAAAGAGAAAGGAAGAAAGTGGATATACAAAGTCTAAGACAAGAGAGAAAACAAATGACTGAAAAAGAATGCAAGATTTACTAAAGGACGTTCAATTTAATGACATTATAGACACCTAAATGATGTTGAGTTCAAATCTTTGAACTACAATTCCAAAATTCCAAAAAAATAGATATAATCTCATAGTTTGTACCGAGCCATTTAACAATATTAGGTGGTCTTGAAAGAGGAAGCAGTGAGCGGTGAGGAATGAAGGGGCAGAAGAAAAATAAAGAAAAAGAGGGCGCTATGACAGATAAGCCAATATTCACCTACAAATTTGGCCACATCTGAACTCTACAGATTCTGACGACACGTCGGAATCTGAGCGACGTGGACAACGTGACAGCTGTCCAGTTAAACGAACAGTCATTCCGTCGCTTGCAAAATGGTATTCTAGAAAACTGAAAACAGGCCGGTTTAGCAGATTGGCATGGAGAGCGGTTTTGAAAAAAATTGACCTTAAAAACAGGATGCATGTACACACAGTAATGCACAGAATTGTTCTTGTATGGGCATTGATTTTTTTGATTGCAGAAATGAAAGGCGATGGACAAGTATCCGACGATGATTCCGTGACGGCGGGGCCTTCAGGCGGCAGTGTTACGCTGAAAGATTTGCGGGAAAAAATGGCAGAGTTTGCGAGGGAGAGAAACTGGGATCAGTTTCATACGCCCCGTAATCTTCTTTTAGCTCTCGTAAGACTCCTTTATTGCCTCTTTGCATGTATTGGTTGACGTTAAATCCAAGGAAACTGACATTTTCTGCAACCGGATTTCGTTTCATAGGATGAATTCTGTGCAAGGTTTTACATTTGTGTTTTCATTCATTGAATCGTTTCTGTGCATGTTTGTTATTGAAGGGGTTTCCCTTTTGGCTGTTGGTCTGTCTGTCTGCTTTGGGATTCTTCTATTGTCCTAGTCATGTCTGCGCATGCGTTTTAGTTGCCGCTTTTGCTATTTTGGGTTCCTGTTTTAGCTATACTGGTTTGGGTTTTCAGTAAATGTCAGGGCAGGGGCTGTTTATTGTGTATTTTGGGCAAGAATGTTGACCTCCCCCTTTCATGCTTATCCAAGTCAGCGAACTGTTACCTGAAAAGATTTGCAGAGATTGGTACTATTGAAACTGTTGGAACTTATTTGGGCCTCTGGCTCGGGTTTGATCCCACATTCAGGGCTTGTCCCTGGAATTCTCTGTAGCCTAGGAGGAATATTTCATGTCTATTCTATTCAAAAGTGCAAGTTCTTTTAAGAAAAAGCAAGATTTAGGGCTGATTAAGATCAAAAACAGGGGTAGTAGAAGGAAAAGGATGACCTATACGCCATTTTTCTTTGGATTTCATTTTGTGAAAGCCCTAATGTTGGGTTTTATCTGGATTAGAGTTTCTACAATGGATCTAAGCTGGCTTTCTTGTATCTAATGTTGGGTTTATCAATCCACATCCTTAGAGAGAGTAGCTCATTGCTAGAGCAGCTTACCCATCAGTCGTTGCAGCATGGTGTGAGCGCTATTGTTGGAGCTCAACTCAGATATTTTTGTCCAGGGATTGAAACCAACCCTGCACCACATCCTAACACCCCTTTAAAACTTGCCTAAATTGAAGGAAACCATTGTGTTCTTCGCCTTCTGATTTGGGATATGAATGGAATCATGTATGCATTAGTATAGCACACGATATCCTATTTCCACCCTTTCATGAGATCAATCAAGCCCGTGACTAAATCTATGGATATTGAATAGGAGCAGCACTTTTTCTCCTGATACACAATGACAAAACTAATCATAAATAGCCCATTTTATCTGTTTTGCATGCTGAATGTTCCGAGCAGCTCAAGTTTACTGTGTACTGCTTCATACTCAAACAGGACAATTGTTTTGTTTTATTTTGTTTTGGAAGTATTTGTTTTAGAAGTAATGGGATTCATCAGAGAATATCAAATACATCTTTATAGAGTAGATCGGAGGCAGAGTTACTTTCCGCTGTTTAATGGTCTGCGTCTTTGTTGTTCTATTGCTCTTCTCATTGTCATTTTCCAGGAAGAGTTTTACTTAGAAAATTTGTGCTCCTTTTACTGCTTGTAGCTCAAAGATTGTACATGTTTCACTGTTTCAGATGGGGGAAGTAGGTGAACTGTCTGAAATTTTCCAGTGGAAGGGAGAAGTTCCAAAAGGGCTTCCAGACTGGAATGCTTCAGAGAGGGAGCATCTTGGGGAAGAGTTGTCGGACGTTCTACTTTATCTGGTCAGACTTGCAGACATCTGTGATGTTGATCTCGGTGAAGCAGCTCTGAGGAAAATGAGGAAGAATGAACTCAAATATCCAGTGGAGCGGTGCAAAGGCTCATCAAAGAAATACACCCACTACAGCAATGGAGTGAATGGCAATGGAGTAGATAAACTTTAAGAAGTTACAGAGAACTTCAAAATGTACCTTATTATACAATGATCAATGTACATTTTCCATTTTATTGCTGAAGAAATTTGTACAAGTGCTTTTCCTTCAGCATTCTTACACAAGGGGGATTGATAAACTACAAATGGGCCTTAAGCAAATCATGCCTTCTTTTCAATGCATCTGTGTATGAATTGATCTTCATGAAGTTTTCCAAGATGTTAATGAGTTTAATGAAATTTTCAAAGATGTTAATGAGTTCCAATGCAACAGAACTTATGTCTTACATCCTCGTACAAGCTGGAAACATTCAAACAAACAAAACAACAGCTGTGTGTGTTAGCATAGGTGTGATGGGGGGGGGGGAATATTATAGTACGTGCTGCATGGTATACGGTTAAGTGTCGTTCATAATGATTACTTATAGTCCTTTGATTTGACATTTCTCTCAGTTGAGAAACTTCAGCCAGGCTAAGTAACCTTTTCCAGTAAACTGTGTTTAACAGTGGGGAATCATCAGTAAGTATAGTTTTTGGCCAGTGTTAAATCTTATTACAATCAGGTTAGTCTGAAACATTGATGTAGGCTTAAGCCCTAGAAATTTCCTTGAAAATGATTGACAAGACTGTGTTACATCCAATCAACCCACCTAGCTCATTCCGTATTTTTTCAAACTCCTTTGTTTGAAAAAGTTATCAACATATTCTTTGGGTTGATATTTTAAATAAATATTTATCTTTTACTTAAGACTAATCTAGCATTTATTGATGTTCAAACCCCTACAAGTTTAGATACAAATGATTGACAAGGCCTTGTCAATCTCCATTCACATCACAACTACCTAACTCATTCCTTTATTCTTTCAACTCGTTGTCTTGGAAAAATGCGCTCGTACATTTTCATTTTGCAAACCTGTATTTATTAAAGGAGAGAGTACTCTATAGGTCAACAGTACAAGGTTCCAAGGATTTCAATTGATACTCATTTTATTGGGGGCATATAGGGGAAAGGACCCAGTAGTTGTGCATCTTAACTTCGCACTTCTCAAAATCTTACTTAGAAATTTCAAATCACTCCGATTTTTTTACAGCAGCTTACTTGGCAAGTCCCCTGCTTATAACCAAGGTTTCAGGGCCACATCAGCATGCTTTTTGTCAAGGTGTCTAAAACAGACTCCAAAAAAGCGAGACCAATAAGCGTGCAAAAGAGACCCCAATAGCTGAGCAGCTGACATGACATCACCTGATTGGTTACTTTTTACAATATTAGTACATTTCTTAACAACTATTGGTACATTTCCTAACAAACAATTGATACATGCTCAACTATTGGATCCTTTTCCCTATATATAATTTTATATATCTTAATAGGGAGTGGAGTAGTTGAGGTTCTCTAGAGGGCAACAACGTAAATCTAAGAACTTTTTCAATTCATACTCCTCACTTATATATATTTTCCCATATATCTAAATAGGAAGTGTAGTAGTAGTTGAGGTCCTCTAGTCAATGACATCTATATTTCATTTTTAAATAAAAATATTTAAATTTTTAAATGTTTATTATAGTTTTTATATAAGTTAATTATATAATGAAAGAGTAATAATTAACATTCTCATTCATTGTTGGTTATAATTTGATTATATATATATAATTGTTTTCTCAATCTTTATAATAAGAATACATCTAGGACAAGAACATACATAATCACAATTATATTTTTTAAATACAAATCCAATCATATAAAGTGCAATATTGGGTATATCTTTATTAAGAATTAAGTCTTGTATTATTTACTAACCTAAATAATCCAATGAAATCAACCTTTATGTGTTTAAGGTTAGTATGGATAATTCCTTGGTTTGGAATAGTTAAATGGGTTTTCATTATTTCATTCTTTAGTGGAGAGCGAAAGAAGTTGGCCATGTACTTGTCGACATTAGGTAGGAGGTAGTGTAAGGCTTATTGAAGTGTGTTAGGAGGTATTAAATGACATGTGTGAAGGAGAAAAGCAAGTGGAGGTGAATAAAGGTGACCAAAAGAATGTTAGGGTTTGATCACCACCAATTTTTATCTTGTGTTGTCATGTTTAAGTGACACAACATAGCTAAGAGTAATAAGTTAGTTTTTTTTTTTCATAAAGTGGTATGTAATCGTACCCTCTAGACACTTCTATTACTTGTGAAACATGATAATGCCCTTTAGAAGCATGACCCTTAAACATAAGTGTATGTCATATATGTGAGAAGCATCCTTAGGCTTATGAGAAAAGAAAGATAGATCTTAGTAACTAGTAAGTGGACTACATATAAGCTAAGATGTGATGCAAGATGTGTGATATTATGGTTCCTAACCTAAATAGATGCAAAGAGGTTAGTCTCCTACATTAAGAATTTTATGATGCCCCTTGGACCAAGATGAATAAATGATCCGTAAAAAGATATTGTAGGGTTATAACATAAAGACATGTTCCTTTTTTTTTTTTTATCCAAGTAGAATATATAAATCAATTTTTAATTTTTTTTAATCTATTTTCTCTCTAGTAATCAAACAATGAATAATTTGAAAATAAGAAAAGCTAACAATTTATGATTTTCTTATGTAGATTTTTTTTAAATATTTTTTTCAATAAATTGTTTCTAACAATTTACATCAATTTTAATGAGTAATATTCTTCTTCAATGTATAATTTGAGTTAGAAATAAAATCTTTTCATAATTTTTAAACATAGATTAATAATAGTAATATTTAAGATGTTTTAATAATTTTTTGTTGTACATAATTATGATTGTTAATTTTTTCATGTGTTCAACAAAGGTTTTTGACTTTTTTAATAAACCTATTTTGATTGGAAAATGGATAAAAATATAATAATAAAATAAATATGTTATTAAAAAAATTGAAAGCAAGAGGGTTGCATTCTTGAAAATTTAGATGTTTGCATGACTATTTGGTTATGAACAAGGTGGTCTAAAGTATTAGTTCATGTTTAATGAAATTCTTATATGTAGAAGTAAAATGACACAACAAAGAATGTTAAATGGACACATAAATATTGAGAAAATCATCTACAATGAATTTAATCTAATTTTTTTTTATGTCCCAAGGATGGGGTCTACTATTTTGTATAATTGCTAAATTGATGTGTCCCACAAATGGTATAGAGCTTTATGCTTCCATGCATGTAAGTTGTCCCCTAGGTTATACATTGTGCAATATGTGAAGAATGTTTAGACAATAACTTTGACTATGTTCAAATCTATTAGGTGTGTATTTGTGAGTATTGTTAGCGGTCTTCCCTTTGCTATGTAATGAGAAATAACGCGTAGATAAAAAACAGTTGTGTTAGGTGTTGGAAATGTGTTACATACAATGTAAAGAATAGAGTATGGTAGAATACGTATTAAACTTTACTAAAGTAAGTATTACATGTTGATTTTGATTGTGTAGCTATGAATTTATATCTACAAAACTGATGATAGAAAATTATGTGAACACTAAAAGGTGCATTAGGTAGGTAGGATACGTTTGACCATGATCGAATTTGTAAAGATGAATCCATGATGGATAAATGTGTTGAAACTACATTTATGTTAGAAAATGGTTAATATAGAGGTGGACATGAGGTTGACTACTATTAAATCTTTTTAGGCAAGGTAAGTTCAATAATGTATGGGATATTGTGAGATTTGAGAAATGAGGAATTAGAGACCAAGGATTTGTAGGAAAGCATAGGCAAGTCATGGATAGATGATGCATATTAGAGCTATGTGAATATGCTGAAATATATTTATAAACTAGGGGCCTAGTAAGGAATACTATCAAGACTGGATCCCCTAGGTGGTAGATGATGAAATGTATCATTAAATTAGTAGGAAATGGAAGCACAAAGATGTAACAATATGGATCTATGAAACTATAAGTATGATGTATGATGATAATCAATAAGGTGAAATATGGACTATATAAGCCAATGTACATTCTAATGTAGCAAAATGAATTTTTTAAATACTAACATCATGTAGAAGGTAAAGAATGATTGTTGGAATGTTTTTAGGTTGATTTTCAAGTGAGTTGGCAGTGTAGGGGATTAGCTTAAATGGATTAAAATGCATACAAGTATTTCAAAATAGGGTTTAATGTGTAAATACTAAAGTGTTGAAAATAATGTGTGGACCATCCCCTTCTCCATTTGACTATAATTTGCCTACACACTCAATGTACACAATAAATCTAGAACGAAAAATATAGCAAAAAATAAACAAATAACAACTATATATTATTTGTCTATTTACATTTTTAATCTATTTAGTGACATAGAAAAATCGTCACTCATGAGAATAAGTAACCATGATTTAAATGATTGAAACACACATTTAACTCTTGTATCAACAACCTAATATGATTTTGTAGTAATCACTTTTAGCCTATTTAATCATATCTATTTATTTTTTATTAAGATATTTGATTTACTGTTATAGAAAAAATACATACAAATAGATAGTTCATAATGAGATTATTGATGAAATTAAATCAATCATTAGTCATAATATCAAATGATTATTTAGATATTAAAATGCTTTTCTAGTTATATACAAAAATGACACAATAAAATAAAGTGTTCACTATAAATTTTAAACTCAACGTGATTAATTTTTTTACACTACATGACATACTCATACATACAAATAAGAATATGTTTGATATTACTACAAAAGAATTCCAACATGATCATCGAACATGATAAATTTTTAGAATCGTCATTCTATAAATGATTAAAACAATTTTATGAAATACTAACAAAATAATTATAACAAGATTAAAAATGTACATTAACACCACAATTAAATAATTAAAAAGAAGTTAAGACCATAACACGATTAATAATAAATAATGAAAGATAATAAAAAAAAAGAAATACATCCTAAAAATCTACAAAATTATTTAAACTAATGAAAAGGAACTTAGGGTAACTAGAAGGCAATAAAAGCTCGAGATGATGAGTGTGATGGTGTGATATATGAATTATTGGATCTATGATGTTATGTGAGTCTATGAGATGAGCTTGAAAGATGCCTCAAGACTTCTCTTAATAATGTGAAAGTGATGGAAATAAGAAGGAATTAACTTAGTGAGGGCCTCTATAAAAATTATTGGATAAAATGTTGATAATGAAAGCCAAACATCTTTGCTTCTCATTAGCCACAAATGTCCAAACATCTAACCAAATAGTTTTATAAATTAAAAGAGAAAAAAATTAAAGACTATCTTATCTCTAAACAAAATAGAGATTAAAACATAGAATCTAGCAGTAGGGGATTTAGCCCTTGAATTTGCCTTCTACAATAAAGCAATAATAATAAAAATTAAAAATTGAAAAATAATAATGATGAGCCATTCAGTCCTTGAATTTGCCTTCTACAATAAAGTTATAATAATAATAATTATAAATTGAAAAATGATAATGATGAGCCATTCAATAAAGGCCATTCCTAGATTAGAATACTAATCCCTAGGTGGAGTTTTCGTTTTGTGGAATGTATTCACCTTTATTAAATGATATAGAATTTAAGAAATACAAGGCGATATTACCCAATAGTGGGAGCCAGGTCGGCTAACTAGAAGAAGACAAGATATGCATTACGAGGAAGGGGCAATTTTTGAAAGCCAAACGGAACTAGTTGTGCGGTCCCATGTAGGGGACCACCGCTACCATTTATAAGATAACAATAGTTTTGACCATTCTTTTCCAATATCTTCAATGAAATATTTGATTATTTCTTTACAAACATAGTAATGGTTAAACTTAAGAGGGATAATTTTAGGGTTAATGTAATGGTGGAACATATATTTTTGATATATATTTTTTTAATTATTATTTTTTTGTTTTATTTGGGGTGATTTTTTAATGTATGTATAAAGTTATAAACGATACAATTTTGTATATAGTTTAGTTGATGTATCTCGTTTGTATGTTATCTAGTTTAGTTTATGTGTTAATTTTAGTTTGGTTATTAATTCATTTCTTATTCGTAATGCAATCTTATTAGACCTAAATCTAATGATTATTTGACCTGAGTCATGTTTGTAGGTGTGAGGCCATCATTCTAGATCTTTTTAATTGTATAATCTAAAAAGAACATTTAGCTAACTAACACGATCTTACAACTTGATCCAAATTTAACTATGCACAATTCTTCATGCTTTCGGGTTCTGTTTGTATGTAAATGGCATTCATTACATTCATTTTAAATAATTCTAGATCATTATTTGGCATAGCTTAATATCGATCGATCATACACAAAAAATATTTACATTTGCACTCAAATTTTGAAATCAAGCACAAAATCTAGCATCCTAGTGCATGTGGATCTACTAGCTGTTACAAATATGGTGTTAACATACCATGTTGTCATTGATGTCAAGCCTCAGTGTGGTGTGATGTCTTTGATGCTTGCACTTGTGTGTTGATACTAAAGTTCATAGTTGGATATCATGCCTTATTTACTAAGGTGGTATTATTTATATTTGTTGTTAGCAAAAGTTGGTATCACGATTACATATTAAGATGAGGATTAGATGTATGATGATGACTTAAACATGATGGTGAGTAAGGAATTGATGTTACAAAGATGTTCTCATCTTTGCATATTATTGAAAGAACAAGAATGCCAAAAGTTGTACTATTGACTATCTGGGAGAATGCTCTCCATTTCTCTACAATTGAAGATATGGACTTGTAGTTTGGAAATTAGCTTCTATGTGCTAAAAATGATGCATCTTTCTCTCTTCAAGACACTAGCATTGTTGTAGATGGTTCTGGAAATTGTAGTATGAAGACAATTTGGTTGTATGGTAGACCATTATGGGAAATGCCCCGCATTTATTTTGAATTCATGTGTTTGATCATGAGGTTGGGTGGACATGCTTGTGTTTTCTATAAAATATCCCAGTTCAAGTTTCAAGTGTTGATGTGTACTGCAAGTGTGATGGTGAAAAATGGGATTGGGTGATTTAGGAACTAATACCACTTTCATCTAAACATTGGAATATGAAAGAGCCTAAGAAGTGATTCACTTTGACTTACTCTTGTGAAAGAGAGTCAAGGAATACTTTAAGGGTTTCTATTCCTTTGTTAATATGAAAGGGAATGTGTCAAATATGAGAGAATACAAAACTAAGCTAGTAGGATGAATGTACACCACTAGAATAACACTAATAGTCTGATACAAAGATAAATCTAAAATACAAAGAAAAGATCTAGAAATGGGAATTTGATGTGCACTTGATATTGAAAACTAAGCCTAATTTGAGAGGATAGGAGCACTGGGTGCTCTGGTCCTAGCGATTGAACTGAGCTAGAAATTGCAAGGCTGTAAACTAAGGTGATCTAGACTCTATTTGTCAAAATCTATGTCTGATTAGGGAGGACCAGGGTGTTGGGCACTCCAGTCCCTGAGATCTGGGCCCTAATTTTGTAAATGGACTTGTGATAGTTGATTGAGACTTCCCAAAAATTGTTGGCTCTGATGAAAAACCTATACCTCTACCTACAATTTGAAAAATAGCATGCTTATGGCTATACAGGGTTTTGCCTCAGTCAAACCCCTTGTTTTGGTGATTTCCACCTCCACAAATATTCAATAATGTATTGAAAAGTGTTTGTGCCCTAGAATCTCATGTGCTTGCAAGATTCTTATGAGCTAAAATGTAAACTATAGTTCTATAGTATGTTTGGTGTAAAAATCATAAATGAATGTAAATGTAAGGCTTCAAATAACAAATACAATGTAGATTTTTAAAACAATAATGTAAATATGAAAATGAATGATATATAGATCTGAAAATCACACAGAGGTATGAAAATAACATGAAACCATACCAAACCCAAAGGGAGAGATGCAAGCCAACCAATAGTCGATGATCTCCTCATTATTCTTCAATATCTCCTAAGATTCCATGAATGACAAAAAAGGTTGATAAAAGACTTGATGAATGATGAATTTTTTGATTGTAGGCTCCACATAAACCTGTACTTTCACTTCACACAAAGATCTCCTTCAATTGTTAGAGTTGGATCCGCAAATGAGGGAAAGAAAAGGTTATATATATGAAACCATAACTTTAATTTTGATCATAGGATGACTTAGAATTGATGAAAATTGACATGAAGTAGGATTTAAATATTATAATACTAACGAATTAAGCTCCCAAAATTCAAGGAGAAAACTTCAAGACTTTCTGGTCTAGCTGACTTTTTTCCAAATTTCTAGGGTTGCAAGATTTTGTGATTATATAGTCAAATCCAACATGATAGGTCAATCCAAGGTGTTTAGATATGCAAAAATATGCCTTGAAGGTGAGAATTAGGACTTTATTAGTATTAATTTAAAATAAAATGAAAAGGGGCACTCTTAGGGTTAAGGGCCCAATTTTATGATATGTGAATTGTTGAAAGAGGACTTTAGATTTAATTAAACTATTAATTAAATTCTTGAAGGATACTTAAAATGATAAGTGAAATGGGACACACTAAGGTAGATGCTAACCTAAGCATGTAATTGGACAACCCTAATTAGGGGTGTACAATTTACAATGCTACAACAAGTATGATATTTAACATTCCATCTCAAGATTGTGCTTTATGGCTTGCTGGGAATGAAGTGTGTTGTATCTTCTTGCTTGCACCAACTGAATTAAATGTGATGGTATGAAAGAGTATAATAAAATTTATGTTAAAAGACATGATATTTTCATGTGCTCTACATTGGTGTTCCTGATTGCTCACGAACTATTTGGGAATTGAATTGGATGTGTTGAAAGGATAAGTGGTTGTTTGGCCAATCCAAGATACTTGTGCTAATAAATGATAGTTTGTGTTAGCATGGAGAGATGTGCTAAGGTGATTTGGGTTGTTTATCTCTTTCCTCAGTTTGCATTTACTTCCCTTCCATCGTGGAAGTTTTTGGAGCCAACCTCTTGGATAATGCATGCTTCTTCATACTTGGTTGACTTGGAGAAGGTTATTGTTGCTTGCAGGGGATATAAATGAAAGATAAAATCAGTTGCAAAAGTGTGAAGTGTGTAGTGGTTGTCGCAGTTGTGAAGTGTGCATGGAAATGCTTTTATGCATACCAAAAATAGTGAGCTAAAGGTATCTACATTCGAAAAAGTGTAGAAGTTTTCTATAGGCAATGAGTTGAAGGAAGCTGACGGTGTATAAGTGTCATGGTGGATAATCATCAATTGATCATGATATTGTAAGTTAGTTGTCTTTTATGTAAGTGTGTGATATTCAGGGAGTAGTAAACATCTTTTATTTGTAACCATAAAACTATATTTTTAGGGAGTTTTAGCTTCTTTGGGTTGTAGCCCTAAAACAAAGTTGTAAGTCTATTTTATCTTGTGGGGCTAGATTCAGATAGTAGCTCCAAGCAAAATTTATTACCATGGTTTTTCCCCTATGGGGGTTTCCACATATATTTGGTGTTCTTTTGTACACTTGTGTTGATCGCTTTATCTTTCTTTGGTGTTGATTAAACTAAGGGCTTGAATTAAAATTTGGTGCAAAAAATGATTAAGAGATACTAATTCACCACCCCTTCTCAGTATTCAATGTGTTTTGTTTCACATATGAGTCTTGGTTGTCATTGATGTCAAGCTTATTGGTAGTCTTTTTGATGGTGCTACTGCAATGTCAAACTTATTGGTGATCCAGTTATCCATGCTATTGGTCTAATTTTTGGTTGTCGATGTCTAGTCTTTCTTGTCAGTGGTCCGACTATTGGTTCAGAAGTGTCATGATGCAGAAGTATATGGTTGTATCTAGATATTGGTCTAGATGTCTATTAGTAAGTGATATTATGGAGAGTTGTATGTATATTTTTTACAGAATGATGTGTTTCTTTCAAGAATATGCAGATATGCTATGGAAACTTATTGTAAGTGTTTAGGTTGGTAAGTGTTGATTATATGCTATGTTTTTAGAGGAAAAATGTCTTTTTGCTTGGTCCAAAAAATGCTCTCGTGAGTGGTATCTTTGTTTGGTAATAGATGGTGGTACCAAATATATATCAGATGGATTTATGGATTAGTATAAATGGTTATGGTGGATCAATCTTCATACATTTTAGTTCTTTAGTTGGACAAATGTTTCACTGTGAGCATTCAAAGTTTTTGTAGATTTAGGAAGTTGCAGAAGAATACACTGCATTCCTCATCTTGCTAGTTCTCTATGGGTGCTGTGGATCATTAAATTATGTTCCTATCATGCTATGCTACTATTGTGGTGGTCTGCATATCTTTTTTTGGGGGTCTGGATTAAGTGTTTGGATCAATATGAGCCATCTTATTTGTTTTGGTTTGAGTGGTTGCATGTAAAGATTTTTTGGTGATATTTGGAGGGTGTGTTGACTTGGTGTGAATCAGGCCTAAAATTTGACAGACAAAATGACCATTTTTTCACTTTTGAACCGTATTTGACAACTTAAAAAATTAGTAGAACGTATGCATTGACATGCTATTTTTTTCTAAAACCGTATAAATGACACTTCAAATTATAAATAAATTGTTAAAAAAAAAAGGATTTAGAATATGGAAGGATGTAGTTGTTTCTAATTTTATAATATTTTAATATGATTTTTTAGAATAGTTTTATTTTTTCATATGAATTTAGAAACTTGTCATAATTGAAATGATAGAATATAATTGATAAAATATTTTAATATGAAATTTTATAATATATTCTATTTTTTTATATATGAATTTAGAAACTTAGTCAATTTAATAAGATTGTTATAGAAACTTGTCATAATATATAATTTTAAAATTTAAATGTTTATTAGTACTAAATTAGTAATTATTAATTGATTATCATTTAATGTTAATATATAATATATATTAGTGTATTAATTTAGAAACTTATTTAGTAAATTTAAGATTTTTGCATATATTACTAATTTATCATTATTTTCTCATTAAGATAATGATTTTCATTTCTTCCCAAGAAAGATGTGCATTGATTTTCATTGCTTCAATCTTCTACTTTTATATTTTTTGACAATTAAATTTTTTCTTAAAACGTCAAATGAAAGGCATTGAAATGACTAAACCGTCATCAAAAATTCATATGACAGGTAAGGGTGACCATCAAATTCTAGGCCTAGTGTGAATCTGCACACATCTCTTTTTCCTTTTGCATGTAATGTTTTGGGTCGATGATGCATATACACGCTACATATTTAAGATGACCTAATGAAGGCTATTGATTATCTAGGTGGTATATAATGGATAGATTAGTTGGGTTATGGATGTGATTGTATATGTTGGCAAGATACACTGCATTTATGATCAGATGTTGTCATTGATGGAAACTTGAGTCAGATATCCAATATATAGTTCATGATTCATTCACACCAAAAGATTGATTGAGGTTCGGTGAGGTCTGTGAGTAGATGAAGTCATCTAGCGTAGTGTAAAATAATTTGGTTGGAGATTCAATTGTGTTGAGTATTTGGTGATGTAGATCTATGTAGCGTCCTAAAATTGTGACACTTGCAATTTCGACTGCATTTCGGTCTTCACGATGGCGACGCAACATGTAACCTGAATGGAGACCCCGAAGCTTGCTCACGACACCAAAAACTGCATTTTTCAAGTACCTTGGCCTGAACCTCCTTGCACCCTGCTGTCCCAGGAGGTGGGACCAGAGTGCCCAGCGCCCTGGTCCCTCAGGACTAGGGCGCCCAGCGCCCTGGTCCCCAGGACCATGGCGCCCAGCGCCCTGGTCCCCAGGACCATGGCGCCCAGCGCCCTGGTCCCCAGGACCATGGCGCCCAGCGCCCTGGTCCCTGGGTCCTATTTTGGGCCCGGTCTCCTAAGGGGTCTCGAGTCTTTTTGTTTGCAATTTGGAAATTAACTTTCCTGGTCGGCCTAAGGTCGGGAAAATCAGTCTATCAGCCCTAATTGACAAGTATATAAACTACATTTTTCTCTCTCATTTGGCATGAAGAAGATATGTGTACAAAGCGTGGAAACTATACTCAAGCATTCAAGCATTCAAGCATTCCTTCTAAGTCTCCATTCAAGGCTAAGTGTTGCATTCAAGACAAGGATTCAACCATTGAAGAGGAGATCACATACAACATACAACATACAACATCTAAACCTTCGCACATAAGGATACAAACATCCTTAGAACAAGGTATTAGTACTTGTTTTACAGTCATTTACATTTACAGCTCTTGCTCATTTCTTGGTTGATTCCAAAACTGGGGTTTGACCTAAAGGCAAACCCCTAATCCCTAACCCCCCAATCGTCTTCGCTTTTCTATGTGTAGGTTGTAGGTACGCGGCTGAGATTGAAGATCTGGAATCCTTGTGCAGAGACGAACAGATCCCCCTTCGTTTCGCGGATTTTTCGGAGGATCGTGGCGTCGGGCGCCATCGTCCCAACAACTTTTGCTCAAATTTGCAGGACAGCGCCGTATCGACATTTTACTGCTAATTCCAGGTCCGCAACTTCATATTGTATTCCTATCTCAGTTTATAAGCGAATCTTTGTCACTTTCTATGCATTCCTAGCTTAATTCTCCTATGCACATTCTTTACAAAAGAGGGTAGCCTTGCTGTCTTAACCCTTGAAACTCATTTAGCATCCAATCTTGCATTGCGTGGGATTGGATCTTGTGGGTTTCAACCCCTCTTTTGAATGTAAAGTCTCTCCCCTAAGTGAAAACCATCGAATCCTAGCGAACCTCCCTTCTCTCTCCTTGGAGTTGGAAGAGGGGAGAGCAACTAGGGTTCGATCGCGATTTTTCCGCTTTACATTTTGGTGAACCCGACATGAAATTTTTTGATTATATCTCCATGTTTGATCTTTTGCAAAATTTTAGAGGTGATTGCATAAAAACCCTAAAATTTCTTTTTAGTAATTAAGCTTGTGAAATTTTTAATGGTTAATGCTTGTTTCAGATCTGTCTTTCTATTACAAATTATCAATTCATATCTATGCTTTAATTTTGAAAATTAAGTGGTTAAGTGTCAAAACCCTAATTTTTGAAACCCTCTTGATTCAACCTTTGTTCGACAATTTCACTGATCAAAACATCTCCAAATCAGCTGTAACTTTGGATTCCGCAATAAAATCACAATATCTTTCATCCCTGAAAATTTGGAAAAAAGTTGCGAGGACCGTGGCGCCGAGCGCCATCGTCCCCGACATTTTTTCCGAAATTTCGGGAGCGAGATCTTACTGTATTTTTCTACTAAAATCCAGAATTTTGGCTGGTTTTATCAATTTTAACACCTTCAAAATTACAGTCAAAGTTGGTCTTGTAATTGCTTGGATTAAGACTTTTAAACATTCAAAAATCATTGAAACTGAAATTTTGTGTCAAAATTGTGTTCTTACTGTCCTAAATCTGAAAAGTGTGTTTGCATTCATTAAAAATTTCAGTGCTTTATTCAAATTCTTGCATTTTGTGACTTTTGAAATTAAATGCTTAATTACAACATCTTTGATTTCCGCTTTCAAAATTGAATTTTGCGTGAAATTGAGTCAATTTTTGAATTTCAAAATTTGCATTGCTTTTGGCATTCCCTCTAAAAATCATAAAATTCAAAATTTCAGTTTCCCTCTTTTTTTTCAAAATTCAAATTTTGCATTTTTTGACAATCTGGGTAGGGTTCAATTTTGAGATTGCAACTTTAATTTGGCCTATCTACAGATCGTAAAATCACTCATTTTTTTCAGATTAGCTCTAAAATCATCATACCTTTCATCCCTGCAAATTTCGAAAAAAGTTGCAAAGACCATGTTGCACTCCGAGCGCCACGGTCCCGGACATTTTTTCCAAAATTTCGGGAGACTATTGTGATTGCATTTAACAGCTTAAATCCAGAAGATTGGCTGATTTTACTGAAAATTGCTACCTCTAAAATCAAAATTTTCTCTCCTTCTCTAGTGCATGAGTTTTACAACAATAAGTCCTACTTACACTATTCCCATTAGATGAAGCCGTAGAATTAAGTCTTTCTGAGGTTTAACTACTGAGGAGATGGAACCTAATTTGAATAGCCTTTTTAACGAGGACATGGGTAATTCCTCTAATCCTCCTAATGATGAAGAAGCTCTCCATGAGGTTTCTGAAGAACAAATTTCAAAATTGGATAACCAATTTGACGATTTTCGATAATGGATGTCTCAAGAATACCCTGATAGTCAAGCTCTTCCTTTAATTGAGGGTCTAAAACGTATGCTTCAAAGTGATAAGAATGGAATTGATATTTTGCGTGGTATTTCACACATTGTGAATTTGAACGTGATGCCTATGAAGAGTTGTGCCGAAACTTTAGGTTATACACAACCTCCTACACAAGTCAATCATTCTATTCCTTTGATGACTTCTATTGCTAGCATACCTACCTTTACATCAAACATAATGGCTACTTCTACACAAGACATTCCTCCTGTGATCACTAGTCATGGGGGCAATCCTTCCTTTTCAATTAACCCTCTTCCTTCATTCAATCCAACTTCTTCATTCACTCCTTCAATGAGTGTTCCTATTACATCTTCACAAATGAACATGACGCAAGGGGGCAATTCATTTAACCATTCCATTCCTCCTTGTAGTGTTCCTCCTGTCCAATCATCTCCTATGACTAATTATCATAGGGTCCCACCACCTTACTCTTTACCTTCTTTCAATAACATAACACCTCCATCTTAATCTAACACATCTAATATGAACTCTTCGACTGAAGCGACCATTAACAATCTTGCACAAACTGTCTCTTCTTTACAGTAACAAATTGCCTCTATGAATCAATCTAAGTTTAGTGTGCCCACATTTGATGTTGCGAGCCCACTTTCTCTTGACATTGTTCAAGCTATTCCCCCTAAACATGTTGAAATTCCACATTTGGAACTTTATAATGGTAAAGGTGATCCTCTAACACATGTTAAGACTTTTCAAACAATTTGTACTGATTTTGCTTATGACCCAAGGTTGCTTGCAAAACTGTTTACGAGAACATTAAGAGACAAAGCCCTACAATGGTATTGCTCGTTGCCTTCTTATTCTATTACTTCTTTCGAACAACTTGCAAATGCTTTCATTCAACAATTTCAAAACAATATAAGTCCTAAAGTTACTTTGATTGATTTAATGCATTGTAAACAAGGTGTTAAAGAAAAAGTGACTGATTTCATTGGTAGATATAAGCATTTGTATGCTCAAATTTCTTTTCCAGTGCCTGACAATGATATTCAAAGAATCTTTATTTCTAATTTACAAAAAGATATTTGAGACAAACTTCTGTTTTCTGAGTTTACTTCTTTCCAACAGTTGTGTGCCACTCTTCACAATTATCAACTGACTGTGAGTCAAATGGAACAATCACATCCTATGGCTCCGAGTGATAAGGGTGATAGCAGTCAACAACCATTTGGGAAGTTTAAACCGAACAGAGATTCCATCAAATTCAATGGAAACATCATCAACAACAATGTGAATGCAGCATCAGGTGTGCCTCCTATTTCTAAATTTTTCAAGAAAGAAAGAAAGTATACTCCTTTGAATGAATCATTGCATAGTATTATGAATAAATTATTGGAACAAAATGTGCTTACTCTTCCTCCTATAAGACAAATTGATCTTGCAAAGATTACTTCACCTTATTTTGATAACAAAGCCTTTTGTCAATTTCATCATCAGCCTGGGCATGATACTGAAAAATGTTTTTCTTTAAAGGGTAAAATTCAAGATTTGATTGATAATAATACTATTTCTGTTTCTGGAGTGAAAGATAAAGGCAATACATCTGTAGCTCCTCCTAATCAAAATCTTCAGATTTTCACTGATCCATTACCTTCTCATACTTCTAATGCGATTGAGACTAATGATTCCTCTCTTTCCTCTGATGGTCTTGTGTCTATGACTCCAAATGTGATTAACTTTGTAGAGTAGCAAGAAAACCCTAAAGAACCTTCCATCACATTTGATTCCAGTGAAACCATTAGGGCACCTGATGGTCCTTTATACATAGTTGCAAAAGTCAAGAATACACCTTGCCGTGGAGTGCTTATTGATCCTTCGTGCATGGTTAATGTTATTACTGAAGAATTTCTTTTTACTTTGCAATTGAATCAAGTGATTTATGATAAAACAGATGTGCTTGTGAAACTATTTGATGCATTTTCTTCTCCCGCAATTGGTTCTATTACATTGCCTATTGAGGTCTATAACAAATCCCTTGATGTGAACTTTGCTATTATTCCATCTTCCGAACAATTTCGTGTGAAGCTTGGCTATCCTTGGCTATCTTCCATGAAAGCTATTGCTTCTCCTATACATAAGTGTTTGAAATTTCCCCATAATGGTGAAATTGTTACTGTCAATCATAGCCTCTTTAAACCAGCTGAAAGAACCTCTAGTGTTCCTCTTGATTACTTTTGGCCTAAACAATTCCAATCCCTTCCTCCGCGAAGTGATCATCTTTTCAAATCTTATCAAAAGTGGAAAACAGATATGATCCTATCTTTAAGTGAACCTAGAACACCTAAACTTGACATTCCTATCATTCTTGAGAAGGAAGTTCCTCCTTTGAAAGATAAAACTAATGTCTTTCCTCAAGAAGATTCCCAACCCATCCCTATGGATGTGACTATGTCTATGTCTAATAAACTTCCTAAAAGTAGACCTATACCTCCTCGTCATGATGGACTTGGTCTTCTTCCTAAACCAAATATTCCTCCCTTATATGGAGCAGTTCCTCCTCCTTCCTTTTATAGAGAGAAGAGACCTTCTTCTCCTCCTATTATCCAGCCTAAGAGACCACAACCTAAACACCCAAGTGATAGGGATGAGAACATTCCTCCTCCTCAATCTTCTTCACTTCCTACTAAGACTAGACGAAATCGTTCTGCACGTGAACGCCGACGAAAGCATCGTCTTAGAGCTCAAGCAGCTGCTTCTCAAACTTTGCCATCTCCAAAAACACCTTCAACGAGCATTATTCCATTTTCTCCTCAGCCGAACATTGAGCCTAAATCTCCTAAACATAAGATGCATGATGGTCTTGATCCTGTGCGAGTTAAAGATCCTATTTTTATAAATCTTGATGATGATATAGATGAAAATGTTATTCATGATGAAAATATTACTTCTCTTGCTTCTGATAGTGAATATGAACTTGTTGATGTTGATAACCATTTATCTAATGAATTTTCTAAAGCACTTATCCTAGCTCCTAGACAAGAACAATGTGGCTCGGAACATGAACATAGCCCTTGTTTGGATCTTGTGATAGCTCCATCTGTCGTGTTGAATGTTCCTCCTCTAGCGTGTTCCCTGCCTTCCCGAAACATTGATCAGGAAGATCGGGGGGTAGATGACGTGCTAGACTAGTTACATTAGCATAGCAGATTCTCTCCTCCTCTCTTGTGTTACTTCTTCTATATGTTATTCTCATTCTTCTATTTGTTGTCCTTAGTGTTGTCTACTTGAGGACGATGCAAAGCATTGAGATCTCTCGATCTCTCTCATGTTGACTCAAAAGACACATGTGTTCCCTTCTTCTAGGTGACCTTCCTTGATTGGGGAATGAAGAACAATTATGCATACATACATATGATATATACATGACTTATCATACAGCATACTGACCCCAAGGAAAGCGAAGTCACCTCGTGCTTTGTGTTTTGTGTCTATTATCCTTGGGCTTATCTCACACTTGGGGGCTAAATCCTTGCGATAACGTGCTCCTTTCCTTTCTCATTCTTATGTGTATCACTACGTTAAAACAATCACCCCCGGTGAGGCATGTGCGATCGCTTTAACGTAGGGGGGCATACATCCCGTTCATATCTTTTCAAGATACTTGAGAATTTCTTGGCAAATTTAGCTTTGCCTTGAAAATTCTTGATATCTTTCTTGCATGACTCATAGTGAGGGAACCTTACTACTGACAGTCATGGTTCTCCTTCATGATCTTCCCTTTTACTTTGTCAATCAAAGTCGTAAGATCCTTAGTCCACTGGGGGCTTGGTGTATCTTGCCTCCTTGATGTGGTGAAAGTCTTTCAATGTTGTTTCCTTGTACTTTACCGGAAGTATGAGCGTACATACTCCCGCTAAAGTGGGGGCTAAATGTAGCATCCTAAAATTGCGACACTTGCAATTTCGACTGCATTTTGGTCTTCACGATGGTGACGCAACACGCAACCTGAATGGAGACCCCGAAGCTTGCTCACGACACCAAAAACTGCATTTTTCAAGTACCCTGGCCTGAACCTCCTTGCACCCTGCTGTCCCGGGAGGTGGGACCAGAGCGCCCAGCGCCCTGGTCCCTCAGGACTAGGGCGCCCAGCGCCCTGGTCCCCAGGACCATGGCGCCCAACGCCCTGGTCCCTGGGTCCTATTTTGGGCTCGGTCTCCTAAGGGGTCTCGGGTCTTTTTGTTTGCAATTTGGAAATTAACTTTCCTGGTCGGCCTAATTTCGGGAAAATCAGTCTATCAGCCCTAATTGACAAGTATATAAACTACATTTTTCTCTCTCATTTGGCATGAAGAAGATATGTGTACAAAGCGTGGAAACTATACTCAAGCATTCAAGCATTCAAGCATTCCTTCTAAGTCTCCATTCAAGGCTAAGTGTTGCATTCAAGACAAGGATTCAACCATTGAAGAGGAGATCACATACAACATACAACATACAACATCTAAACCTTCGCACATAAGGATACAAACATCCTTAGAACAAGGTATTAGTACTTGTTTTACAGTCATTTACATTTACATCTCTTGCTCATTTCTTGGTTAATTCCAAAACCGGGGTTTGACCTAAAGGCAAACCCCTAATCCCTAACCCCCCAATCGTCTTCGCTTTTTTGTGTGTAGGTTGCAGGTACGCGGCTGAGATTGAAGATCTGGAATCCTTGTGCAGAGACGAACAGATCCCCCTTCGTTTCGTGGATTTTTCGGAGGACCGTGGCGCCGGGCGCCATCGTCCTGACAACTTTTGCTCAAATTTGCAGGACAGCGCCGTATCGACATTTTACTGCTAATTCCAGGTCCGCAGCTTCATACTGTATTCCTATCTCAGTTTATAAGCGAATCTTTGTCACTTTCTATGCATTCCTAGCTTAATTCTCCTATGCACATTCTTTACAAAAGAGGGTAGCCTTGCTATCTTAACCCTTGAAACTCATTTAGCATTCAATCTTGCATTGCGTGGGATTGGATCTTGTGGGTTTCAACCCCTCTTTTGAATGTAAAGTCTCCCCCCTAAGTGAAAACCATCGAATCCTAGCGAACCTCCCTTCTCTCTCCTTGGAGTTGGAAGAGGGGAGAGCAACTAGGGTTCGATCGCGATTTTTCTGCTTTACAATCTCAAAGATGCATTGTGGTTGTGTAACATGACTTATTTCAGGTTTGTGGCCTTCGGTGATTATTTTTAGGTAAGTTGGAAGATCCAATAGACGAATTTTTGTGTAGAACAGTGGTTATTAGTAGTAGCACGTGAAGATTCATTGTGTGGATCGTAAAGAGTGATTTTGGCGGTTATTTGTGTGCTTGAGGTTGTTAAGATGACATGTGGGGAGCATGTGGATATTTTTTTTTGCTTTGCATGATTGGTTTTAATTGGATTGAGCCGACTTGTGTACACGTGTCATCTTTTGTGCCATGTTCTTGAAGCCAACATGATGGAGACCTAAATTGATGTTGTAGATATATTAGACCGATTGATTTGATCATTTAGGATATCAATGATTATGTATAATGTGCTTATGAGTTATTGTGCACAGTTTCACGTGTGTAGTTGAAAGATTTGTGCTCTAGAATATAACAGAACAACATAATAGAGCACAATGTTGCATAGTTGAGTAAGATACAACATTTTGTGCTTAACTAGAACTATTTTAGGAATTTGTAGATGTTGTTTATCAGTTCAGACATTCTAATTATTATATGTAATCTTTTGTAAGGCAATGAGTCTTCCGAGGTTGTATCCCTTACTTGTAATTGAGCAATGAGCTCTAGGTAGTGTGTCTGAATGCATGTACATTCCCCTTATGTAATATTTTTATATTTATAATAGAGTATATTAATATTGTGGGTTTGAATCCCATTGTGGTTTTTCCCTTAATCAAGTTTCCACATAAAAATCTTGGTTTTATGGTGTTGCTGATCTTTTCTTTGTGTTTCTACACTTTACTTTTCTTCATTTCCATTAAGTGGTTGAAAGAATAAGTTAATAAAATTAAAAATTGCAGAACACTAATTCACCCCCCCTCTTAGTTTTCCTTGATTCCATAAATTGGTATAAGACCCTAGTTCCTCGGAAGAAGCCTAATATCTTGAGGAGGATCCAGGAAAGTGAATCAATGGATTTGGGTAGTTTGAAGCAACAACTTGTTGTAGCAATTGAGGATTTTGATTCAGCCCAAGTTGAGGTTCGACAAGTGAAAGTAAACCTTAGAGATGCTAAGAAATTCATTGATACATTGAAGGATTAGTTGAACAAGTCAAGGGAGAAGAGAAAGGAGCTTTTTGATCAACTTAAGAAGAAAGAAAGTCAAAGCATTAATGAAGAAGCCTTGAAGGAAAAGACAAAAGAATATGACAGACTTGCTAGAGCTAATACAATCCAGAAGAATGAGATGGAAGCCATTGTGATGAGATTGACAAAGGAGATTGAAGAAAGGAAGAAGAATGAGGAGAAGCTTTCTCAATCCCTAAAAGATAAATCTGAAGAATGTTGTAGACTTGAGAATGAGAATGATCAACTAAAGCAGGAATTGCATAAAACCAAGGAAGATCTTGGAAAGCAGATCCTTTTTCTTAAATATGATCTTGAAGTTGCAAATGAGTATAAGGAGAAGTTCTGGATTAGTTCAGTTAGGCTAGATGAGATGCTTGCAAGTTAGAAGAATCCTCATGACACACAAGGCATTGGATTTGAGAAAGTGAAAGCTCCAAGTCATCTCAACAAAAGAACAACTCAAGAAGGCCTCTAGTAAGGCAACCTAATGCTCATAAGTTCAATGGTAACTATTTTTTTGCAATAAATTTGGTCATATGGCTAGTCAGTATAGAAATAGGATGATCAATAATGGTCCATCTTTTACTGGTGAATGTTTCAATTGCAATAAGTATGGTCACAAGGAAAATGAGTGTAGAAGTGTGATGAATAACTTTCAAAATAGGAGAAATGTTAGATGTTATGCATGTAGTAGGTTTTCAGACATGTTTCTAATCAATGCAGATCAAGAATAAGACAAATGAACTTCAGACCTAGATAAAGAAATATTGTTTGCTATGCTTGCAACAAATCCGATCACATTGCTGAGTATTGCTAAGTTGAGGAGATCAAAGATCAGATGAAGAAGACTTGGGCCAAGAAGAGTGATGACAATGCAGTATATGGGTTCGCACCTGATTCCAGTGCTGGAACCTCATCCGATAATCAAGCTAAGGCATCTGGCCTTAGGTGGAGGTTGTCATGAAAATATTTCAAACCCCCCGTTTGAGATCCGTGCCCATTTTTGATAGGTTTTAGAGGTGTATGCACTGATCACAAATGATTTTAAGGGATTTTCAGAAGAATTTGGATAGATTTGAAGGTCCAAAAAAGATCTTTGTGAAATGCAGAGTATATGGAAGTATTAGGGATTGCGATGAAAAGTTAGGTTTGTAGACAATAAAAAGTGACTTAATCACTTCATTTGTCACTTTTCATTCAAAGCAAAAAGAGAAGAAGAGCGCAGTGAAAGAGAATTTGCAAAGATTCTGAGTGATATCTAGATTTGGTGTGCGATCTTGCATCTAGTTGAAAGGTATTTAATAGTAAAACCCCTTGTCGAGCCAAGTACACAAAGAGTTCATATGGTTGGACAAGCCCCATAAGATCACTAAGACAATTATTCAAGCTGTAACTGGATTATGTGCATTAAGAGGGCTACCATCCTTGAAGGCCATAAAGAATGACATTGTGACTAATGCAACATGGTGAAAATTTGATAAATGGGAAATGACAATTAACGACATCCTAGAGCATGATATCAGGTTTGCATCAATGGTCATTGGCTATAAGATCTATTATTCCAGCAGAGACAATTCTATTTTTGGTACTGCCATATACGTTGCTTATGAAATGATGAGGGAGAATAAGAAATATAATCTTTGTGAGTTTCTCTGGAGTGAGCTTATTAAGAACATAAAGAAGATCAAAGAAAATAAGAAACATCCTTTCAAGTTTGGAACAATGCTTCTATGTTTACTTTTCTACTTTGTGAAAGAGGTTCTCGATTTTGGGCAAGTGCAGTGGGCCTTTGACAGACTGATAGGAGTTTAGATCTGGGAATACTTATAAAATTTTGGTGACTCTAAGGTCCAGAATAAGAATCTATGGGGTTACTTCAAAAACTTCTAGAAGGAAATGCATGAGAGGGAGAGAATCCCTAAGACCATTGTAGAAAAATATAAGGACACCATCTGCTTTATGGTAAATACAGATCAGTGTTTAATGGAAGCCATAGAGCCTTAGATGGTATGGATTATGCCAATGGGATATGAGGTGGAAGAACATATTTTGGAACTATATGCACAACATATGTTGAGAAAACCAATGGACCCTAATGAGGAGAGGTTTGGCACATACAAGGAGAAAAGCCTAAAATTGTATCAGTAGTCCAAGAAGACTACAATAGAAAAGAAGGTCTAGAAAGAGGTTGAGGCTCTTGAAGAGAGCATGAGGATAACCAAGGAGGCTATCCAAAAATACATAGAGAGGAACATTCTCTCCAAGGAGAAAATAGTGAAGGTGGAGAAGACCAAACCGACAACAACTCCCAAGCCAAGTCAAGCCATAAGTGCAACTCCCTCCTCCAGTCCTGCAAAGCCAACAAGCAAGCTAGAATCTTCAATCAAGCCATTCGGTGGTGGTGAGAAGAATAGGAAGATAGTTAGATTTGTGACTATGTATGAAGAAGAGACTGAATCTGATGAGGTGGTGAAGGGTGAAGGCCAAAGCTCCAAAAGTCACCAGAATCACAAAGGAGAAGGTTTCTGGTAGAACAAGATCCAAAAAGAAATCCAAGACATATGAGTTTGATGAGGCATTGAAACAAGGTAAATTCACTATTGTACCTCCTATAATATTAGAACCGATTGTGAATGAAGTTGTTAAGAATGGTAACCTGATACCATTTGCAGAATGGTATGACAATTTTGATGAATCTGAAAAAACAACTTTGGAAGAAGCAACTGTAGAATACTTAAATGTATATAGTAAAGGTTTGATAGAGCTAATGACACTCATAGCCAAGAGCTTGTATGACATTTTGGATGCCAGAAGACAAAAAAAAAAAAGCAAGATGGGAATTTGAAAGAATGTATATTAGTCAGCTTATGTTCAATCATTTCTAAGGAAGAGATATATAGATTACTTAGATTAGAAAAGAATGAAATCAAGAGTAAACACAAAGAAAATAAAATCATGTTAGGGAAGATTGATGAAGTTGCAAGGGAAACAAAGAAGATTTTGACCAAATTTTTGTTGGATAATCAGTATGAAATTAGTTAGGTCAAAGGACAAGAGGAATCTAATCCAAAAGAGTAGAACATGCCATCTATTAGGTCCCAGAGACAACTGAGAGGGGGGGGGGGGGTGAATCAGTTGTCTAATAAATTCAAACCAAAACTAATTAACCACTTAATGCTTAATGCTGGTAAACCAGTTAAGTATGCCCGTAGACAGTGTTAACAGTAAATCGCTATACCGGTAAGGATTAATGCATGAAACATAAATATAAAGTCATCCACAACACTTGACACCAATATTTGTACGTGAAAACCCTATAAGGAGAAAAACCATGGTGGGAAACCTTACCCACAATCAGATGATACTACTGCAGATAGTAAGTGTACAAAAGGGGTCTGCACATGCAGAAAGGCCAACAGCCTAGAGCTCACTGCTCAATCACAAATGGGAATCGCACTGACTACAGTTGGATGGTTAAATCCAATAAGAATGTACTGTACAAAATAGCATCTTCATATGTTGGATTCAGTACCGGTGTAATGTTGATATGCTTCTACAAAAACCTAACTTCACCTTCAAATGATGTCTTCGTGTATGCCTTTGCTTGATCTTGCATATACCTTCACTTAAATCTTTTTTTGCATTCCACACTTGATCTTTACAAATAAGATCTTACATTTATACCATACCCTAAGACCAATTTTAGTAGGTCGGCTTTACAAGATATTACAATAAAAACATTTTACAAATAATATAATATCCGATGCAATAACCAATTAAACATGTCAGCTTAATGCATTTACAACAACAATAAATCATCTCCATAGCATGCCAAGCTGATCTGGAAAAGATAAACCTGCCGATGTAACCCTAGATAACCTGGACCTATTTGCTGGTAAAAGCAAATATGCAAATATGAATATACCAATGATTATTACTTCAAAATAAAGTGTCCACACGATGTCTTCGACATTACCAAGTGTCTTTCATGTCATTCCAGGTACTGATGAACAATATATCCTGCCAGTGAATCATATATCAGTAACTATTGCACAGATTACTGCTTGCCGGTGAATGTTGCTAGATCTCCAAAGTAGGTGTATTCAGTAGGTGTTGACATCAATGACAAAACCATACCAAAATACCAACAATCTCCCCCTTTGGCATTGATGGCAACACAAAATGGAAAAACCATCAAAGTGCCAAAACAGAAATGCCAAATACAAAAACCAACAATCTCCATTTCTCTGCCTAGGAGTAACAATACCAATCTTTCATACCAATTTCTCCTTAAATGTGTTTTTCAAAATCTCTCCCCTAAAATCTCATTTTCTTACCAAAAAGATAATGTGTTTTTCCATAGATATCTCTCCACCTTTGACATCAAATGCCAAAGTCACAAAAAGTCAAGTTCATACAAAATACCAACCAATTCAATATACCAACTACTCCCCCTGAGAAGTGGCTTCCTCATCAAATACTGGAATAAAAGATTTATCCATTTAATTCTATCGATTGATGACAATCATCAACTGTCTAAGTCTCTATTGGTGGTGGTATGAATCCAAGTTGATTTCTAAGATACTCAAAAGTTTCCTTAGGCAAAGGTTTTGTGAAAATATCCACAAGCTATTTTTTAGTATTCACATAAACCAGTTTTATCTCTTTTTCTTCAACTTTTTCCCTTAGAAAATTCAGTTTGATAGAAACATGTTTTTTTTAAGAATGTAATACCTAATTTTTAGATATATCAATTGCTGCAGTGTTATCACAGTATATAGTAATAGGTTCCTTGCATTTTACCTTTATGTCTTTCAACATTTGCTTAAGCCAAAGTACCTGTGTACAGTTTGTTGCTGCTGCAACATATTTTGATTCTGCTATTGATAAAGATGTACAACTCTGTTTCTTACTCAACCAAGAAACTAATCTCTTTCCAAGAAAGAATGCTCCTCTAGTGGTGCTTTTTCTATGATCCACATCTCCTGCCCAATTTGCATCTGTATATGCACATAGATCAAAATTTTCATCTTTAGGATACCATAATCCAAGATTTGATGTGCCTTGTAAGTACCAGAAAATCCTTTTCACTGTTGATTCATGATTTTCCTTAGGATTACTCTGAAATCTAGAAACAATACATACTGCATTCATAATATCAGGCCTGGTTTGTGTCAAATACAATAGACCTCCTATCATAGATTTGTATCTAGTTGGATTAACAGGTGTAGATTCATCCTTTTGAGATAATTAGTCATTTGTAGTTATAGGTGTGCTTACCGGTTTAGAGTTCTCCATCCCAAATTTATTAAGTAGTTCTTTCAAGTACTTAGATTGACTAAAAAATATACCTTTTTCAGTCTGTACAATCTGCAATCCTAAAAAGAATTTTATTTCTCCAATCATAGACATTTCAAATTCTTGCTGCATTTCAAGAGAAAATTCTTTACATAATCCATCTTCTCCTCCAAATATTATATCATCAACAAATACTTCAATAATCAAGATGTCATCATTAGTTACTTTGTAATATAAATTGCTATCTGCATTTCCTTTGGTAAAACCAATCTTTAAAAGATACTTATCCAATCTTGCATACCAAGCTCTTGGGGCTTGTTTCAATCCATACAAAGCTTTTCTTAACTTGCAAACCATATCATTGTCATCTGTCAAAGAAAATCCATCAGGTTGTTCAATATAAACTTCCTCTTCAAGATCTCCATTCAAAAATGCACATTTAATATCCATTTGATAAACTTTGTAATCCTTGTGAGTTGCAAAAGCCAAGAATAGTCTAACTGCCTCAATTCTGGCTACTGGTGCAAAGGTTTCATTGTAATCAACTCCTTCTTTCTGAGAATATCCCTTACACACTAGTCTTTCTTTATTTTTGACAACCTTACCATCTTCATCAAGTTTGTTTCTAAATACCCATTTGGTTCCAATTACATTTTTATTTTTAGGCCGGGGAACTAATGTCCAAGTATTATTTTTCTCAATTTGTCCTAATTCTTCTTCCATAGCTTTAATCCAAAATTTATCTTCACATGCCTCATTGATAGATGATGGTTCAATTTGAAAAATAGGACATACCTCTTCATTTTCCAATCTTCCTCTTGTCATAACTCCTTTAAATTTGTTTCCAATTATCTAATCTTCAAAATGATTCAGTCTTACATACTGGGGTGTCTTAGTTTGCTGTTGTTCTTCAATTATTGTGGAATCCTTTGATGATACCGGGGTAACTGGATCTTCATTTTGTACTGGTGGATTCAATGTAGGTTCATTTGTCATAACTTCTATTTTCGGTTTAGAGTCTATATACCTTGAAGTTCCTCTGAATTGTTCATCAATATTTACATTTGTACTCTCAACAATTTTCTGCAATCTTTTATTAAAACATCTATATGCCTTGCTCTTAGATGAATAACCAAGAAATATTCCTTCATCACTTCTAGGATCAAATTTGCCTATATACTCATCTCTTCTAATATAACATTTACTTCCAAAAATTCTGAAATACTTAAGAATAGGAATATTACCAAACCATAGTTCATGAGGGGTCTTACCAGTTTCACCTTTGATGTGAACTTTATTGAATGTATAGACAGAAGTGCTTACTGCCTCTCTCCAGTACACATGTGGTAGATTTGCTTCTGATAACATACTGCTTGTTGCATCCAAGATAGTTTTGTTTTTCCTTTCAACAACTCCATTCTGCTGTGGTGTCTGAGGTGCTGATAACTGTCTTTTGATTCCATTCACTTCACATAATGTATTAAAGTCCTTAGATGTGAATTCTCTTCCTTGATCTGATCTTAAACATTTGATTTTCTTACCGGTTTCATTTTCAACCATTGCTTTGAATAGTTTGAACTTGCCAAGTGCTTCTAATTTTTCTTTGAGAAAAGTAACCCAACACATTCTAGAATAATCATCAATAATTAGCATGAAATATCTATCACCTTGTAGGCTTTTAGTTCTAGCTAGACCACATAAATCAGTGTGAATTAAATCAAGAGCATTATTGGATTTTTCTGGAATACTTTTGAAACTAGCTCTAACTTGTTTTCCAAAATGACATTCCTTGCAAATTGTACTCTGAGGTTTCACAATTTTAGGTAGACCTCTAACTACCTTAGAAGTACTGATTTTTACCATGCAATCAAAATTTACATGACATAGTCTCTTATGCCATAACTAACTTTCATCTATATGTGCAATTAAGCATGCCTTTTCACTGTTATTCAAATGAAAGATATTACCTCTAGTCTGATTACCAGTTGCAATTTCCAAACCAGTTCTATTCATGATTTTGCATTTTCCATTTTTAAATTGTAACTGAAAACCTTTGTCAACTAATTGACCAACACTTAAAAGATTATGCTTTAATCCTTCAACATAGTAGACATTGTCAGTGTTATGTTTACCATCAAGAGATATTGAACCCTTACCTTTGATTGAACAGGCTTTGTCATCTCCAAATCTTACTAAACCTCCATTGTATTCTTGAAAGTTCAAGAATTTACCTTTGTCTCCAGTCATATGATGTGAGCATCCTGAGTAAAAAATCCATTCATCCTTTGATTCAGTTTTAGCTGCTAGGGCTTGTTCTACCGGTTGAGCAATAGGTGCTGGTTGATCTTCTGTTATAGCAACAAAAACCCATCCATTGTCTGTTGGATCCCCATCAGAATCATCAGTCACACCTTCATCAACAATGTAACAAGATTTATCTTTGTTTTTCTTAAATCTGTATCTCTGATATTCAGGATTAGGCTTGTATGTTCTTCTAGCTTCTTCTCTTAGTCTAGCATGTCTATTAGGGCATCTTGAAGCCATATGACCAATCTTATTGTAGTTAAAACATTTAAAGGGTGTTTTACCTTCATACTTACTTCCGATTGGACCTTTTGGCATTTTCCTTGCAAAAAGTGCTTCAAGTTCTTCAAGTTCTTCATTCTCCTTTCTTGTTTCTTCAAGTTCTCTTGCATAAAAGGCTCTCTAGTCCAATTTGTCAAATGATGGAGCAGATGATGTTGATGCTTTAAAGGCCAAATCAGTCTTTATAGTAGCAACAGGACCAAATTCCTCAATTTCGAAAGCTGAAAGTTTTCCAATCAATGTATCCCTAGTTATTGATGTATTAGGCATTGTTCTCAACTCATTTATAGTAGTGACCTTCATTTTATATGCCGGTGGCAAACCTCTTAATATTTTTGAAACAATCTCATCCTCACTCAAGGTTCCTCCACAACATTTGATACCCAAAACAATTTCATTTACTCTTTCCATAAAAACAGAAATCCTTTCATCTTCTTCCATTTTCAGATGTTCATACCTGACTCGGAAGCTTTCAAGTTTTGCAATTTTGACTGTGGAATCTCCTTCATTTAGTGTTTCCAAGTGATCCCAAATAGCTTTAGCAGTAGACCTATCTGATAATCCCATGATTTGTTGATCTGATAATGCGCTCAAGAGTGCTTCTCTTGCTTTGCAATCATTTTCTTCATCTTTGGCTAAGGTGGTTGGAGCAGTTTGACCAGCTACATTAGCAGTATAACCATTCTTAGTAACTTCACAGATGTCTTTACCGATGCAATTCAGATGTGTTTCCATTCTGATCTTCCATATCCCATAGTTGGTTCCATCAAGTTTAGGACTGTCCTTCCTGAAATAATTAGTAGACATTGGATCTCCTCAAGTTGTTAAACTTCTGCAAAAAGAGGACTGGGCTTTGATACCAATTGTTAGGTCCTAGAGACAACTAAGGAGAGGGGGGGGGGTGAATCAGTTGTTTGATAAATTCAAACCAAAACTAATTAACCACTTAATGCTTAATGCTGGTAAACTAGTTAAGTATGCCAGTAGACAGTGTTAATAGTAAATCACTATACCGGTAAGGATTAATGCATGAAACATAAACATAAAGTCATCCACAACACATGACACCAATATTTGTATGTGGAAACCCTGTAAGGGGAAAAACCACGGTGGGAAACCTTACCCATAATTAGATGATACTACTGCAGATAGTAAGTGTACAAAAGGGGTCTGCACATGCAGAAAGGCCAACAACCTAGAGCTCACTGCTCAATCACAAATGGGAGTCACACTGACTACAGTTGGATGGTTAAATCCAATAAGAATGTATTGTACAAAATAACATTTTCATATGCTGGATTCAGTACCGGTGTAATGCTGATATGCTTCTACAAAAACCTAACTTCACCTTCAAATGATGTCTTCGTGTATGCCTTTGCTTGATCTTGCATATACCTTCACTTAAATCTTTTTCGTATTCCACACTTGATCTTTACAAATAAGATCTTACATTTATACCATACCCTAAGACCAATTTTAGTAGGTTGGCTCTACAAGATATTACAATAAAAACATTTTACAAATAATATAATATCCGATGCAATAACCGATTAAACATGTCGGCTTAATGCATTTACAACAATAATAAATCATCTCCATAGCGTGCCATGCTGATCTGGAAAAGATAAACTCGCCAGTGTAACCCTAGATAACCTGGACCTATTTGTCGGTAAAAGAAAATATGCAAATATGAATATACCAATGATTATTACTTCAAAATAAAATGTCCACATGATGTCTTCGACATTACCAAGTGTCTTCCATGTCATTCCAGGTATCGGTGAACAATATATCCTGCCGATGAATCATATATCAGTAACTGTTGCATAGATTACTGCTTGCCAGTGAATGTTGTTGGATCTCCAAAGTAGGTGTATTCAGTAGGTGTTGACATCAATGATAAAACCATACCAAAATACCAACACCATCTTAGGTCAATCCAGAAGCAGAGTAGACAATAGATGATACTTCTTTCCTAGAAGTCCAAACTACTGAGCGGGTAGAGGTTAATGTTGAGGATGCATATACAGGGAAAGAAGATGATAGAAAGGAAAAGGTTGACAATCCTCTAGTTGATGCTACTAATCCTTCAATTTTTAAGAACACAGAAAAAGAAAAGGTTAAGGTTAAAGTTGAAGTCAAGATTGAGACAAAAGACACTGTAAAGACAATTAAAGGAAAGCAAGTCATTGATGATCCAAATTTTATTCAAGGTCTGATTAACCTTGCTTCTCTGTCTCCAATTCAAAAGTTTCAACTTTCATCATTTGCCCAAGAAAAAGCCAGTGAGGATATTTTGAAATCTCATACAGAGGATAGTATGTTGCTAACCTTGGCAACCAATATTTTGGAGAAGTAGATACCCTCATTTCAAAAGGATACTTCAGACACTCCATTCGGGAAATTAAAAAGTTTGATCAATTCCATGAATACACATTTTGAATCTTTTGAAAAGTCTATTGAGGAAACAGTCCAAAATGAATTCAACACAAAGAGACTCCACAATTTTAAAATGATGATTGCCAAAGATAGAGTCACCCTAGATGCTTGTATGGAGAACATGAAAGATATATTATCTGAAGGTCAGAATTATTGGCAATCGACACTCATTCGATGATTTCAGGTGACTTTTGGTGGTTGATTATTTATTTAGGGTTGTCATTGATGGCAACTCTTTGTGGTGGTTCAATCCGACAATCATGATCGAGCTTATCCAAAAGATGGAGGTAATCCGTAAAACATGGTATTTCAGTAATGTTTTTATCTAGAAGGATCTCCAGTGATTATGGTGTATTTTGGTGATTTGTTTTGTGATCTCAATGATATGGAAAACCTTTAGGAAGCGTGTGGTTATAATCTTTTTGTCTAGTGCTATGTTTTGTTCGCGATTGAAGCCGACTTGAAGGAGATTGTTTTTGTGGTAAGATCGGATATATAAGATCATTTTGGAAATTGATTTTTGGTGTGTTATGTGTGTGGTGATCCTTTTTTATGTGACTAAGCGCAGTTTCATGTGTGCATTTTTCTTTTAGACCAACCGGTAGCTGATAGAGATAGAGACAAAGTATTTAGTAGAGAAGAGATAGTCAAAGATTCAGAGCCTAACCATAACTCATCTTTGCATAGTCAGATGCTGATTGAGAGTTAATTTCATTGTATTTACACATTGTAAGAAAATTGTAATTCAGTGAGACTTCCTTGAGGGTTGTAGCTCTCTGGGCAACTTAATTTGAGTAGTGATCTCTAGGTAGTGAGCCTAAATGCAAGTACATTCCCATCTATGTAATATTTATGTTCTCCTAGCCATAGTATATGAATATTGTGGGTTCCAGCCCCACTGTGGTTTTTCCCTTTTTGGGTTTCCACGTAAAAATTGTTGGCATTGTGTTGTCATTGATGTCAACTGGTATAGCATGATCGGTGTGGGAGATTGAAGTGTATTTGTGACATTGATGTCAGCCAAGTATTGTAGGTCACCGGTACACAAGTTAGTGTTGGCATGTGTTGCAAGCATGCATTGGAAACCGGTATGGTATGATGATCGATATGTAATGTGTTGGCTTTGAGTGGCTACCAACAAGAATGTTACAAGAATCACACCAACATTGGAGGTGAATCATGTGAATTCCACTAGTAAGAGCTAGATGTTATACAACAAGACTCCCACCGGATGAAGAGAAGAGTGATAGAGTATGTGCTGCTTCAGTAAGTAGAGGCAATGATTGGATGCATAGACCAGTTGTCTAATCTAGAAGATGAGGAAGCCTCCATAGGATATGTTTAGAGAAGTGCACCACTTCAGCATGAGAAGATATGTTGTGCTACCAAGGCAAAAAAGGAAGAGTTAAGATGGTGATTTTACCTCCTTGGTAAACCGGTTGAGAAGAGAAATGGTCAAATGAAAATGAGGCCCTGCAGTTGCACACATGGAGTTACCGGTATGTAGATGGAAAGTGTTGTTCCCATAGATGCATAATGGATGGTAATAGTTGGTATGAAGATATCATGCACACTACTGGTATGAAGGCAAAGACATGCAAATAGGTAAACAAGGAGAATACCAACATATAACCAAGTGGACAGAGAGAAAAAGGTGATGTGTTATCGGTCAGATGAAGATGAACATGATGTGTCCTTTGAGTGTGTTGCTGATGATTAGGGTGATAAGATCCACCGGCACAAGGAAGGAGAAGGTTGATGACATGGTGTCATCAGGATGGCTACTAGTGAGCATGAGAACTGGTAAGAGAGAAAAGAGGCTAAGTGATGTGCTCCTACCTGATGAGAATGAGCATTCTATGGATAGGCATTTCTGGTGATTAGTTAAGGTGTTCCATCGACAGAAAATAAAAGTGGAGACATCATAAGTAACTGGTAAAAGGTGATATGAAGTTGTGTGTTGGCAGTACAAGTTGTAACCGGTATGTAGGCTGGCTGTTTGTTTGTGATAATGTTTGTAATAAAGAGACAGAGTGTCAGAGAGATCACAAACCACCAGAGCTGAAGTTAGGTTCCCAGTGTAGTGTATGTTGTCAGATAACATGTTGAATATACCGACAAGGGTTTGCACCGATATGGAGTTTTGTCGGTTGCTCATAGATTGAACTGGCCCTAAGTCAGTGAGCTGGTTGTGTGATGGTGAATGTTGCCAAACTGACATGGCAACCTAAGCTAAGGTGGATGTTGACAAAGGTTCCACGTGGAAATGAAGTGGCAAGCTCGCAGAGGTCGATGAAGTGCGATGTAGGGATAGGTGTTTCTACAGGTGTGCATTTAATATGGATCTTATAATTTGTGGATCGGATCAGAAGAGGGCAACTTGAGAAAGAGTGAACGATAGAGAAAGATCAGGGAGTAGTTGGCACCTGAATCAAAGCAAGAAAATCAGATTGTAGGAGGACCTCGAGAAGGAAATAACAGAGATATTAACGATGTTTTGACATATGCAATTCGATATACAGGGCCGTGTTTGCTAAGTTTAAAGAATGTGTATTGGAAGGCATGTTAATGGTGGTGATGTGTAGATAGATGTCTTGGAGATCAAATCAAATTAAATTTGATTGGATTCGATATGCCTCGAGATCAGATGAGAAACCCTAAGGCACGAAGTTTGAATGTTGCTCTTGGTGGGAAAATCTAGCTATATGTATGCGAGCCAAAGATATTGTTTGGGACTACTGAAGGGGAGAGTGTTGCTTCTGCATATGAGAGAAAATCATTTAAGTGCTCAACAAGTATCGGAAAAGAGACTGAGTGTGTGCGAGTGAGAATCAGGTTGAGAGGATCAACTGACACTAGTGAGGAACTGGTAGTCTGCAAGTAAGTCTATGAGAGAAGTATACCGACGATGACCAAACTGGTAGAGAAGAGCAACAAAAGAGTGCATCAGAGAGCAGAAGATAGTGATCCAACATAAAGCTAAAGAGAGACAGAGTGACAGGAAGAGTAGAGAACCGGTAAGGCAAAGAAGGGGTGATACCAGTAGAGAGATTATATGTAGTGGTTGCAAGATTCACTTGTAATAGGTTATTACTTTTGTATTTGATAATGATTCTTTGAAGATCACTAGGTTGGTGCTCGGTGTAGGGGTTGTAGCTCCTTTGGGTTGGTGCCCATAAACAATAGGGGTTGTAGCTCCTTTTGGTTGGTTCGCATAAACTGTAGGAGTGGTACTCCTTGGGTTGGTGCCCTAAATGTTGTAACCAAAGTGTTTCATTGTGACACTAGATTGGATAAGTAGACTCCAGTAGCATTTATCACCGAGGTTTTTCCCATCTTGAGGTTTCCTCATATATAGTGGTGTTATGGAATGTGCCCTTGTGTATGCTTGCATTGCATTGTCTTGATTTATCTTACCAGTAAACCCACTTGGTATTAGGATGATGACCGGTATACATACATGGGATAGTCAAAGGGAAAAGATTGACAAACACTGATTCACCCCCTCTCAGTGGTGCATTGTGTCTAACAGATTTTTTGGTGTTGTGGATTTGTGTATTTATTGTTGCATGTTTATGTTCTTATCTGTTATGCATTGTTAACCAGTTGATAAAGAATAAGTTTATGGTTTTAATTTCTAGTAGACCACTCATTCGCCCCCCACCTCTCAGTGATATCTGATTCTAACAATTGGTATTAGAGCCTAGTTCCTTTGAGGAAGCTTAACCGCTTGATGATGATCTAGGAGATTGATTCAATGGATTCAAGTTTTTAGAGACACCTAAATGTGGCACTTGAGGATCTTGATGTAGCTAGAAGTGAAGTTTGTACCTTGAAGAAAAATTTGAATTTCGTTGATGAATTCATTAGTGAGATAAAGGATCAAGAAAATATCTATAGAGAAAAGAGGAAGAAATTAATGGACAAGTTGAAGGAGAAAGAAGATCAAATCATGGAATACTAGGATAAAGCTGATGAGGTTAACAAGCTCGAGAGAGAGAATGCTGGTTTGAAGAATGAGATGTAATCCATTATGATGAGACTGACTAAGGAGATTGAGGACCATAAGAAGAATGAAGAGAATCTGGGACAATCATTGAAGGAAAGAGATGATGAATGCTTCAGGCTTACCTTTGAGAATGATCAGTTGAAGCTTGAATTGACACAATCAAGGAACAATGGTCAAGAACTTGAAAGAAAAGTTGCTACCTTGAGGGATGCACTTGCTATTGCTAATGAATACAAAGAAAAATTCAAAGCTTGTTTAGAAAGATGATGAGATGCTGGAAAGTCAAAGACATGGAAAGGATATGCAAGGCCTAAGGGTTGAGAAAGGTGAATCCTTCGGATCTGGACAAGGCAATTCTAAACCTGATTAGAAGAAGAGAAAGAATACTCTAGTAAGACATCCTAATGCTCATAAATTCAATGGTAGATGTTTTATGTGCAAAAAATTTGGTCATATGGCAAATCAATGCAGAAGTAGGATGAATAATGGAATGATGAACAATGATAATATGATGAAAAATATGAATAATGTTTCTACCTTTACTGGTTAGTGTTTCATATGAAATAATTTTTGACACAAGTCAAATGTGTGTAGAGCAGTAATAAATAACTTTCAAAACAAAAGATGCTGTGCCTATGGAATGTTTGGACATATCTCTAACCAGTACAGGACAAGACAAAACCAGACAAACTTTAGACCTATGAAGAATAATATTGTTTACAGAGCATGCAACAAAACTAGTCACATTGCAAAATTCTGTTGAAGCAAAAATAATACTCCGGTTGACAAGAACAAATTAGATGAAAAGGGAAAGGAAAAAGTTGATGAGATCAAAGATCAAAATAAGATGTGGGTAAAGAAGGATGAATCTAAGGTATATAATGGATCTATACCTGAATCCGGTGCAAAATCTTCATTTGGTAACTAGGGCTTTTGGCCTTAGGGAGAGGCAAATCAATGCAAATCTTCCAGTACCCCTTGATGAGATATGTAGTGGATGGATTACAAATCGTAGTTGATATTCGAAACTCAAATGGTTGATTTTGACATCCAATAGAGGAGCAGTGCATCTGGTTGAATATTTGAGGTGCTTTTATTTTAAAATGAAATTAGGGTTTGAAAAGTTAAAAAGGCAATTATGAGAATCATTCTTTACTTTGCAAATAGTGTTTTTGAGTTGAAGAAAAAGGCGAGCAAAAAGATAAAAGAAATCGGACAAAGCGATTTAGGGAATCCAACAATTGGTTAAGGTATTTCTCGAAGGGCATTTTCTGAGTTTGATTTTTTGAGATTTTAAAATGGCATCTGCATCTTCCATTGCTACTCTAGTAGTGGTTGAGGTTAGGGATAAGACCCGTCCTGTATTCAAGAAGAACCCTTACAAGTCCATGGAAGATGACCTGGATGGAAGATGACCTGGATGGAAGATGACCTGGTTGGAGCATTTTCCTTCGTTTCACATGTAGTCTTGCATGTCGATGATGTTCGAGCTTATATTTACTGTGAAATTGAAGAAACCAACTCAGGAGACATCTTGGACATGTATATTGACACAATCATGGATGATATTGGCAATCCTATGCCAAAATTTGCACAATTGAAGAAAAAGGGTTTCACCCAATTTGTGAACTTTCCAACTTTTGATGAAAAGGAGTGGGTAAGATATGCATTGAGCAGGATCCACACTGAATTTAGGTGAGAAGCTAGGGTTGTGAAAGGTCACAAACCCTACTGTGAAAATGTTAGATATCTCAGATAAACAATGTACAATTGAGAGGGGGGGGGAAGTTGAATCAGTTGTCAACAAGTTATGAAACTTTAATCACACAAAACCTTCTATCACAATGCATAAACCAAATACTGGAATAGCCAATATTATAGTTAAGCACCAACATGAATCACATAACACCAATTGTACGTGGAAAATCTGGTAAAGGGAAACACCATGGTGGGAAGCCTATGCACATTCAGATAATACTTATGTAGTAAGTATGTGATTACAAAGAGAGGGGCCTACACATACAGGAAGGCCAACAACCTAGAACACATTGCTCATAATAAAAGGATCCTCATTGGCTACAAAAGAAATCTAGACTACAATTCAGAAAGATGAGTGAATTATAAGAATAACATCTCCTATGCCTGAGTACAATTCTGGTTAAGCTCAATACCACAGGTCTTAAACCTCTTTCACAAACCCAATTCGATCATATATGATAAACCACAACCTCTGCATATGATTACAACCTTATTTACATACAAAGAATCCCATAACCCATGACCATGATCTACAAAGAGATCTTACATCATATATATACCAACCCAAGACCTAAATAATTAGATCGACCACCTAAAAGATAATACAATAAATCTATTACATAATCCCACAAACTAATGATAAACCAAGTCGGCCTAAGACCAAAACAACATGAATTAATCAATAAATCCAACTGGTAATGCATCAGGAGCATCAACCAATACGTTACACAAACCGGTCCATAACCTAGATAGCACCAAACCCAAAATAGGTCACCATAAGCCAAATGCAAGACCACCAATAAACTGGAACATGAACAAGATAATGAACATCCTGATAACCTTCTAGAAGCTGCACCAATACCACTTATCAAGTGCATCAAAATATCTTCAATAAAGCTCTACTGGTAAAACCCTTACTAGTAACCAGAAGGCTTACTAGAACAAATAATAGCTTCCAAATCATCAAGTCCTAAAGCAACAGACCGTGAAATGCAGTAGGAACACATGAATGACCAATCCAAACTAATTCCACAAACCAGAGCATACCAGAGAAGAGTCTCTAGGTCAACATCAAAGTCCAACCACTCTACCAGAAGTCAGTAGACAACAAAATAACTAATGTTTACATCAATGCAACACATAATCAATTCGTCCAAATTGCCAATAATCTCCCCCTTTGGCATTGATGGCAACACTAGATGTGAAAAACATCCAAGTACCAAGAAATACAAATAAGCCTCCCCTAGAGGAAGACAACCAACAATCTCCTCAAAGTGATATGACAATGAAGTTCTGAACCAATAAACCAAACTCTCCATGTGAAATATATCTCTGTTAAGCTCTGATCTCTCCCATTTGATTGATATATTTGTTAAGCTCTATTTTTTACATATATATCTCTCTCCCTTTGACATTAATGACATAAATTTGACATAAACATCAAAGAAAAATCATAAATCCTCTAAACCACACAACTGTCTACTCCCCCTGAGTAGTAGCACCAACACATCAATCCAGAATGAATGATAGCTCTGATAAATGCATGCCAAACTGATGCCAATCCACATCACTCAATTCTATATGGGAGGGGCATAAACTCCCCATCTGTCTCTGAATTACTCAAATGATTCCTTAGGAAAAGGTTTAGTGAAGATATCTGCAATCTACTCTTTAGTGTTCACATAAACCAGTCTAACTTCATTTGCTTCCACCTTCTCCTACAAAATATTATACTTGATTGATATGTGCTTTGTCTTAGAATGAAATACCAAATTCTTTGATATGTCAATAGCAACAAAGTTATCACAGTGAATAACTACCGGTTCATTGCAATCTATCATTATATCCTTCAACATTTGCTTCATCCATAGAACTTGTGTACAATTAGTAGCAGTAGCAACATACTTAGCTTCAGCAGTAGATAAAGAAGTACATGACTGTTTCTTGTTGATCCATGAAACAAGTTTCTTTCCAAGAAAGAAAGCTCCACCATATGTGCTCTCTGCATCGTTATATGCACATAGTGTAAAGTCATCATCTTTAGGATACCACAAACCATACTTAGTTGTTCCTTGTAGATACCTGAAAAATCCTTTTCACCGCACTCTCATGATTCTCTCTAGGATCACTTTGATATCTTGAAACTATACAAACTACATTCATTATATCTGGTCTAGTCTGAGTCAAATATAATCATCCTCCAATCATAAATTTATACCTTGTAGGATTTACTAGAGTTGATACATCTTTCTTTGTCAATTTCTCACTTGTAACCATAAGAGTACCAACCAGTTTAGATTTTTTCATACCAAATTTCTTCAAAAACTCTCTAGCACACTTAGTTTGACAGATGAAAATACCTTTATCAGTCTGAGTAATCTGCAAACCTAAGAATTTTTTTTATCTCCCTAATCATAGATATCTCAAATTCATTCTTCATATTATTAGAGAATTCCATACAAACCTATCCTCACCTCCAAAAATGATATCATCAAAAAAGACCTCAATAATCAATATGTCATCATCAGTGATCTTATAATACAAGTTACTATCAACATTACTTTTAATGAAACCAAGCTTCAAAAAATATTTGTCCAATCTAGCATACCAAGCTCTAGGGGCTTGTTTCAATCCATATAAAGCTTTCCTTAACTTGCAAATGTTTTTGTCATCTGAAAGTGAAAATCCATCAGGCTGCTTAATATAAACTTCCTCTTCAAGATATCCATTCAGGAATGCACTCTTGGCATCCATTTCATAAATCTTTTATTTCTTATGTGCAACATAAGAAAGAAATAATCTCACAGCTTCAATCCTAGCTACCAGAGAAAAAGTTTCATCATAATCAATTCCTTCCTTTTGAGAATATCCTTTGCATACCAATCTAGCCTTATTCCTCACAAATTGTCCATCTTCATTCAATTTGTTCCTAAAGACCCATTTAGTCCCAATAATATTCTTATTTTTTAGGCTAGGGAACTAAAGTCCATGTATTTTTCTTTTTTATCCGATCTAATTCCTCTTCCATATATTTCATCCAACATTCATCTTTACATGGTTCAATTGCTGATGCCGGTTCAACTTGAGAAATTAAACATATGTCTTTAGCTGCCAACCTTCTTTTCATTACTCCTTTGCTCTTGTCTCCAATGATCTGATCTTCTGAATGATTTAACCTTACATACCTAGGAGTCTTCTAACTTTATGTTTCCCTGCTCTGATCTTTAGTTACTGTTGAATTTTCTGGTACTTCTGGAGTAATTGGTTCAACATTCTATTCCGGTATAGGTGCTATTAGTTCAGTTATGATCAACTCCACTTTCGATTCTTTCTCATAAGTTCTGATTTGACCTCTGTACTGCTCATCCACCTTGACATTAGCACTCTCCACAATTATCTATAATTTTTTGTTATAACATCAATATGCTTTTCTTTGATTAGAATTACCAAGAAATATCCCTTCATCACATCTAGGATCAAACTTTCCAATGAAATTATCTCTTTTGATATAGCATTTACTACCAAAGATTCTGAAATACTTAACTGTAGGTGTATGACCAAACCATAAATCATAAGGTGTCTTACCTGTGTCTCCTTTGATGTGAACTTTGTTGAATGTGTACACCACTGTGCTAACAACTTCTCTCCAATATATATGAGGTAGATCAGATTCTATCATCATAGTTCTAGTCGCATCCAAGATAGTTATGTTCTTTCTTTCGACAACACCATTCTGTTGAGGTGTCTAGGGTGTAGACAACTGTTTCCTTATGCCATGCTTCTCACAATAACTGTTCAATTCACTAGATGTGAATTCATCACCCTGATCAAACCTTAAGCATTTAATCTTCAACCCTATCTCTGTCTCAACTTTAGCTTTAAAGATCTTAAATTTTTCAAATGCTTCATATTTCTCTCTTGGAAAAGTAACCCACATCATTCTAGAATAGTCATCAATGATTAGCATGAAATATCTATCACCCTGAAAACTTTTTATTCTAGCGGGACCACATAAATCAGTCTATATAAGATCAAGAACATCATTAGATTTGTCTTCTATACTCTTAAAATAATTTGTGACCTACTTTTCCATTTGACATTCCTTACATTCCAAATTATAGGGCTTCACAATCTTAGGTATATCTCTAACAGCCTTAGTGGAACTGATCTTTATTGTTGGCAAATGCACACTCCAATGAGAAATTGTAGGTGATTGAAGGTATTGTCATTGATGGCAACCTTACAATACTACGACATCGACACAGGCAACGACAATGGCAACAACAAAGATGATTACTAGCACCCCAGCCGACATGATTTTATTTATTATATTTTATATTTAATTGTAAAATCTTTCTGTAATTCGACAAGGCAAACTCTAATAGGACTCATATATAAGTATGAGATCTTGTAGATCATTTGGGTAAGTATGGAATGTAATAGGCAAATGCAAACATGCGAATACTAAGGTAAATTGTGGAATAAGGTTTATGGAAGTTGTATGAGCTTAAACCAGTACTGACCCTGGTATAGCAGATGCTGAACCAAAGCAGTACACGATATTAGATTTGCATAATCCATTTTTGTAAGTCAATGAGACTTCCCTTTTGTAATTAAGCAATGAACTTTAGGCAGTTGGCCTTCCTGCATGTGTAGGCCCCTATTGTAAGTAATATTCATTTATTGGCTAGTGAGTGAATATTGTGGGTCACACATCCCACCGAGGTTTTTCCCACATCGGGTTTCCTCATTAAAAATATTGTGTTATGGTGTGCTTTCTATGTTGTGGTTATTGATCTTATTTACTGCATTATTTCTGGTTTACCGGTACACTGTTTTGGAATGCAATTTGTTTAATAAGTTTAGAAAATCTGTTAACCGGCAAGATATTGATTCACCCCCCCCTCTCAGTATCTTTGGGAATTGTAAAAATTGGTATCAGAGCCCGGTCCTCTATTTTCAAAAGTCTAACAACTTGAGGAATATTTTGACACCATTACAGATGGAAAACTTGAGAAAGCAAAATTGGAAACAACTCTTGTAGATTATGATACAGAAAAGTTGAAAAATATGAAACTTGAAGATGATCTGAAGGCTGCACAGGAAATCATTCAAGGACTTCAAGAAAATATCACTATTGCTAGGAAAAAAAGAAGAGAACTTCATGAGAAGATATAGAGTGATGATGATGAAAAAGAAACTCTTAATGATCTTGTAAGCAAGATGGAGCAAGAAAACATGACCTTGAGGAATGAGATGCAAGATATGATTATGAGGTTTTGTAAAGACATTGAAGACCAAAAGAAGAATGAAGATGACTTCACTAGGAGAATCAATGATACTAGAAATGAAAATCTAAGACTCAGTCATGAAAATGATATGTTGAAGACTGATATGATTCACTTAGAGCATGATAAAACTAAACTCATGAGACATAAAGATTTCTTAGAAAATGAGTTGGCTACTGCAAATCAACACAAGGAGAAATTCAAGAAAAGCTCAGAAGAACTTGATGACATGCTAAAAAATGAGAAACCTAATGGAGATACTAATGGTCTCGGCTTTGAAGTTGGTGAAAGCTTCGGTACTGCAAACAATCACAATCACAATAAACTGGTAAGACAACCTAATGCCTACAAATTTAATGGGAAATTATTTAACTGTAACAAGTATGGTCATAGAGAAAATTAGTGTAGATCTAGAAACTATCAGAACACCAATGCACCCACAGGTAAATGTTCTAAATGCAACAAAATTGGTCATAATTTAGAAAATCACAGAATGAATGTAAGATGTTATGTTTGTGGAAGGTTTGGACACTTATCTAATCAATGCAGAACACATACCGGCATAGGATATGGAAAAGCTATTCAGAAAAATAATGTGACCTATTATGCTTGTAACAAGATTGGACATATTGCAAAATTTTGTAGAAGTAACGCATCATCGACAAATAACAAAGAACCCAGTTTGAAAGGTGAAGAGAAGGTTGAAGAAGTAAAGCAAGAATTTTCAAAACAATGGATTAGAAAGTCAGATCAGAATGTTAATGAAGCTATTCCTTCACTAGTAGAACAAAGTATCACTCCACCAATAGGAAATTCTTCATCTAACTGAAAAGAAATCCCTTGGGGGTATGGCAAAAAATTGAAAAACATGCTAGTTTACCCTTGGTTGATGGTGAGAAGTTGAATTACTTCTTTACCAGTAGATGTGTTAAGTTTCACTTAACCGACAGGCATTTAATGTGGTAGTTGAAGGAAATGACATTATAAAGCAATTATTTTTCACTCTTTTTCATTCACCGAGCATTCAAATTTCCTTAGAGCACGAAAAACCCGAGTGAAGGCATCCACAATGAGAAGTGAAGAAAATCATTCAAGCATTCAAACCTAAAGGCAAATTAAGGTATTTATACAATGGATTCCTCCTCTACACCTGAATTCATTGCAAACCCTACAGTAATTGAAGTGATTAAATGCCCTAGGCCCATATTTAAAATCATTCTCGAAATAGAGAAGAAGGATGATACCCTAGGAGCATTTTCTAAAATACCCAAAGGAGTTGCTTATGTTGAGGATCCTAGAATTTACATACATTGTTATATTGAAGAACTAGGTGTTGATGAGATTATGAACATGTATAGGACAGTAATATGTGATGAAAATGGTAATGTAAAACCGGAACACAAGATAATTGAAACCCTAGGTTTTGTGGAGATACTTAGCATTCCCGATTTTCCCAAAGAGGTTATAAGGATTGTATTGAGCAGAGTTCATGGGGAGTTCTTTGGGCTAGATTCCATTCATAAGATAACAAAAGAAGCAGTTAGGATAGTGACAGGCTTACCTTCCACCAGTAGCAAGCCTGACAAGACTAAAAAGGTTCCAAAAGACATTGTAATGACCCTAACCAGTGCAACCTATGACAAGAGATCCTTAAGAGTCCATGATGTAAAGGATATCAATGTAAGATTCATTAGCATGATTCTTGTATACAAAGATACACATGCCAACAGATTAAACTTTGTTTCTAGTTTATGTATCAAGACTGCTTATGACTTAGTAAACAGTAAGGCAAAGATTGACATATGTGAATGGTTAAAAGATGAGCTAATAGACAATTTGAAGAAAATTAAGGGTGACAAGAAAGGCACATTCAGATTTGGTAACCTACTTGTATGTCTATTGCTATATATCACCAAGGAAGCTCCCAGTATTGGTAGAAAGGATTTTAGATTTGACATACTGGTAGGAAAACAACTTTTGGATATTATTAATAACATGGGAGATGACAGGGAGAAGAACATAATTGAACACTTTCAAGCACTGAAGGCTAGAATGAAAAATAGGGAAAGACTATCTCAATCCATAGTTGATAAATATCAAAAAGAGATATGTTTTTTTATAAAGAAGGATGAAATATGGATGGAGGCAGTGGTTCCAAGGACAGTTTGGGTTACAGAGATGGGTTATGAGGTAGATGAAAACATAATAGAAACTTATGCAAAAACACTTCTAGAAGCCCCTAAAGAACCAATAGAAGAAGTATTTGGAAATGCAGAAACTATTGAAAGAAAAGTTCAATCACAGAAATGAATAAAGAAAATAGAACAAATATTTAGAAAGGCAACTAGACAGGCAAAATAAATCAAGGAAGATATATTGAATAAAATTGGTATTAAGGAAAGTGAATTGGAAGGACTACAACTGAAAACACATCTTTCACTGGTTGGTACCTCCTCTGACAATAAAATATCGACTAAATTTAAAAGGGTAGAAAGAAAAAGAAAACCCTCACCAATACCATCACCCGCTCCGAAGAGAACAAGACAAAAACAACAGGCAATAAGGCCTCCGGCAAAGAAAATAACACCCAGGAAGAAAAAGGAAAAGCAAGTTGTCCCTCCCTTAGACAACCTTTTGAATGAAATAACTAAAGATGGTAACTTTTTAAATGTTAGCAAGTTGTATAACACTTTCACTAATGAAGAAAAGGAAAGCATAGAAAACAATGTTATTCTACACTTAGATATTTATAAGAAATTTTTGATAGAAGTTGTAGATGATCTACCTAGTGACTTGTATAGAAGGTTAGATGCAAAAAGGTTAGCGATTGTTGAACTGGAAAAGAAGATAAAGATAGAGAAATTACTTGCAATTCACCCAGTAAGATCAACATAAGAGATTGATGAACTGATAAGTGAAGCAAACAGGACTGTATTTTCCACCGGTCACCAACATGTAGAATTAATGGCTAGCAGAGTAAATGTGATCACTGAAGAGACATCAGACAAATGGGATATCTTCTTTGTAGAGAAGGAAAAGAAAGAAGAACTTAAATGACTAAAGACTTTCAGAGTTTATCAAAAGGAAAAAGATAAAGGTAAAGGCAAGGTAGGTGGTCCTCCGAGCATAAAAGTAATAGATAACTTGCCCCCACCTCCTTCTGATACTCCAATGACACAAACTGTTGATACACCACCAGTAACAGATAATGTGGAGAGTATGGAAACTACACATGATGATCCTAATCCCGATTCAGAGGTGTTGTATACCATGAATATTGACACACAAGAAGTCAACATTGTGGTTGATAAGGAACTAACTGAGAAGAGAGATGTGGCAACTAAGCCATCGATAGAAAACATTGCAATTGAGACAAATGTTGAGGATACAGTTGGAAATGTTGAGATTGGGATTGAAACACATATTGAACAATCAACTGATCCCCTAGATACTGGAAAGACAGATACCACTGATATACACACTGAAAAACCTACTGAGCAATCGGCTACTGATAAATCTATTGAGATACCGGTAATAGACATTTCAGAGGTACATATAGAAAAACAGTAGTTAACACTGAGACACCATCAAAGAAACTCGTAGTGGAAAGCACAGAGAAACCGATAGAGGTACATTTTGAGAAACATGAAGAGGAAAAGGTTTAGACAGAGATTGTGCCACAGACAACAGCTGAGAAACCCAAACCTTTTCTAGTAGAAATGTAGACTCAAACCAACCTACCAGAGGTCAACATAAGCAAAGAGGTTACTCACACCGGCAGACTGTAGATTGTTAAGGTAGTTGGACATTCATCTAGTTCCTCCTTAACAGAATTCAGACTGACAAATGTAATAGAGGTATTATTGGATTCCATTAAGAAAATCACAGAGTGTAATGCATAGGCATATAAGGCTATTGATGACACAATTCCTTTATTGAAACTGATTGCATCCAAGTTCAATGTGGAAAATAAAGATTCTTTGAGTCAACTAGACACATTGTCTAAGTACATCACAGACAATCTTTTGACAGTTGATTAGATTAATGAGGAGACATTCAATGAGAAAATGAACAAGGAAAAAGAAAAATTCTTTGAAGGGACAATAAAGAAGTGCACGTAACACATTGACACCCTCCTACTAGCACTAAACAAAACTTTAACGAAATTTAAGGAACTGTACAGAGACACCTGCAAGACTGATCTTCTGACAATGGATATTGACAAGGAAATCAACATAGTACAAAAAGAAATAAATGATATAGATGACAATCTCATTGGTTCATTAGAACCCATATTAGTTATAGAACAAGAGATAGCTAGATTTGAGGAGAAAATTGAGAAGTTGGAGAAGAAAAAGGAAAGTATAAAATACAAGGCTAAGGAACTCAAATGTAGGCTAGGTTTGAAACTAGACATCCTCATCTCCTTGAGAAAAGAGATTTCAGAGGCTCTTGTTCTTGGACTTAAGACAGTGGAAGAGAAAATGCACATACTCACCAGTACAATCCAAAGGACAAAAGCAACATTGAAGGTTAGTGAGAGGTTCACTAACAACTTGAATTTTGGATTAGCGGATCTATATCAGATTGTAACCCACCGGTTACAGGGATTCTGACAAGAACTACACTCAATTGACATTAATTGTCAACATTTGTCTTTGATGCCAAAGGGGGAGTAGTAGAATGAGAAAAATGATTGGCATAAGAGATCATCTGCTCAGGGAGAGTGTTGTTCTCAAAATCTAATTCCCCTTAAAAACCCTTATAATAAAATGATAAATTATGTCTGCAAAAGAGAGATCAAAGAGAAGGAAACTTCAGAACAACATATGACAAGGTTTTACAACCTTCTACACTTTGAACTTATCCAAAGTCCAGGTGGGTATACCTTATGTGAATTGACTTCACACTTTTAAAAGACAGATCCACAGTAAACCAGTCCGAAAACTAATGAATCCTATCACCTCAAAACTAACTGAAACAAAGAAAGAAAGCTGATAATCATGTTTAGTATTGACCTACAAGATATGTAAAAGATAACCACAATTAATACCAGTGCCTTATCTAGGCCACATAGTCATCTGAATTTAAACAATACTTCCACAATCAAATATCTCCATACATCCCATTACCTTGGCTTCTATAAAACCCCACATATGCCTAACACACATAAGAATTTACCCTCATAAAACTAAACTGCATTCATCAAATTCAAAATCTCCCATAAAGAATTCACTGATAGAAATGCTTCATGCGTATTTTATTTCCTTCCTGGAGAGAAAAGCTAAGAAATGCCTCTATTAAGACTACCTTACAATCCAATCCTCAAATGAATAACCCTAGATTACTCTTATTTGGAAACAGTAAATATTTGCAAGTAGACTAGAAGACAACACAAAATTTAGGCTCGAAAGTTGATAGTCTGTATATTTGATATTAATTTTGAGAAAATATTACAAAACTCAGAGTATTCTCCATAAGTCTAGAAAATCCCATATATATTTCTACAGAGTTTTCTTACAAATTCTTGCAATCATTTTTTAGAAGGTCCTGGTATCCATTTATAATATCATGGATGCATACAAGCTTCAGACCTTTCAAAAGAAAGTTTGTTACAAACAACAACCTTTTCCAAGAAGCGGTTATAGGTCCTTTTCAGCATCTGCGGCTTCTTGTTGTTGTTGTTCTATTGCACCCTCTTGTAACTGCTCTCAAGCATCTTCTTTCTATCCCATATACTTATCTTTCCACTCCTGATACACATCATCACTAGGCCAAGTAAAACTAGCAACCTTCTATTTCATAACTTCTAGCCGCTTCCAAGTGACTCATACATGCCCAATCTCTGTTTCTATGAAACCATAATGAGATTTCACTTTTTTAATTTCCTCAATTATTTAGACAAATAAGGATGTGTCATTAGTACTAATAATCTGATTGATCCTTAGGACAAATTGTGTTCCACCTCCTTTAACCAAGTCTTCTCTTCTTTTAGCTAAACAAGACCAATGAAACCTCCTGGAAACATTTCAAATTTATGATCTGAATATTCTTTTCTATAAAGTTGGGCTTTTCTTTTTATACATGTTTCTTCCATTGAAAGAATATTCATCTCCTTTATAAACTCACATGTGGACCTAAGATTGTCATTTTCTTCTACATCTGCATGGGAGGAGAACATGAGCTCTAACTCCTTACCTCTAGGTACCCACTTATTCAGGATTGGTTTCAAAGTGGCTTCTTCTTATTTGAATTTGATCAAAATCTCAAGAATCCTCTTCTTATTTGTGTACACATTGGAGGTTTTGATTGATTCAACAAACTTCAAAATGGCGGCTTTTACCTTCTCCTCATATTTGTTTGCATACAAGGTCTGAGCTTGTTTCAACTTTTCCAACTCATGTTGGACATTTTCAAGTAATTGGGAACTAGAAGGCATAGGTGAAGGGGGGCATTCAATGATGGGACTAGTAGGAGGGGGCCTTGCTAGAGAGGAGGCTATCATGAGTGTAGAAGACTCACTTGGATGATGTTGACCTACCAATTGACTCTGGAGTCTAGCAATTATGCTGTCCCTGTTGGCTATTCCTTCTTTAATATCATTGTAAGCTTTTAAAACAGTCTCCAAATTCAGTTGGAGATTAGCCTTTTCTTGTGCCTCTCTCTCTGCTACTGCCACATTAAACTTTGCTATCTCTAGTACTGTGCTAGTAGCTTCTACTACCCCTGTGTCTTGGACTCTTTTGACTATCATGCCTCCTAAGAGGCTAGAATCTGAGGTATCCCTTTTCTTTCTATTTTCATCTCTTTTTAGGGACCACATGATGAGAGCAACATTATCCTTTCTAAATGTCACTCCTTCCATAGGCTTTGTTTCTTTCCTTACTGCATCAAGCACTAAGGCATCAACTATATCCCATTCAGGGAGAATCAACACACTAACCTTCGTTACCATCTCTCTTCCTTTCTAAGGAGTGATGGCTTTGAACTCCATCATTTCTTGCTTAACCTCTTCCTCCATTTGGGTTGTATTTTTTAGAGGCTGTTCACTTTTCCTTTGTTCACATCTGACCCTGAATTGCTCCATGTTTTGCTTCCATACAAACTGCATAAAAGCTTCTGATGTGACAAAATTGCTATTATCTAGGAATTCTTCACTAGCTTGCTTAACAGTAAGGTCCATTTCTTGGCCTTTTAACTCACCATCAGTTAAATCCATTTCAGCAGTATGTGGCTCTTTGGGCATCCCCTCTTGGGTCTCCTTAGAGGTGTAGACAATCTCATCGAGACTCCCTAGCTGCAATAATTGTTTAGCCACAAGTTGTTCATCTCCAATATAGATAGGAGACTGAGATGGAGAATATTGAGGCTCATCAGTTTCAATTTCCTTTCCCACTTTTTGCCTCTTAGGGGAATCCTGAATGTTGATGACATCTTCAATTTTCCTCTCCCCTTTTGAAGTGGAAGGCTCACCTATCACTGCCATCATCACAATGTATCTTGACCTTTTGTGCATTACATAGTCACTAGGTGGGATATTTCTAGAAAAGGCAGGCTTAGCCAATACCATCTTAGCCTTATCAGGATCATTTTGCATTATGGCTTCCCTCTTTTCTTTTAAAGTTTGCATGAGATCTTCAAAATAAAAAATCATGAACTTTATTTTCTCTTCAAATGGGTTGAAGCTAGAGAGAGGATCATAGCTAGTGTCAAATTGATGTATAAAATCAAGGGCTTTTTATATGCAACCCACTTCTCCTTCCTTAATTCCTTCTCATCTAGGCTGAACTCATTTCTAATCAAATCTTCTGGGAACCGAAATTGATGAGGCCTACCTCTGCACACTGCTCTTTTTTTGAACATGCCATTGAAAAAATCCTCGGGGTCTGCACATCTTGACACTGCAGTAGATAGCCTATATGGCTTGAAGAATTATTCAAAAAGTTTCCATCCACCCTTAGTGATCACAAAATGGTGAGCCATGGTAATAGTTGGGAAAATAGTCCCTTTACCTCTATTGGTTAGCTCTGCTTCTTGTACTCCCCCAATTTGTCTCAGAACTTCTGCAATCCCTATCTTCAATGGGACCTTATAGGGTAGTAAATAGGGGGTTCCTCTAAATCCAAACACTCTAAAAACAATAGACACAGGGTACAAATACATGTCTCCCCAATTGTGAACAATCTTGATATCCTCTGCAAACTCCTTTGGTCTGATAAACTCCAAAAGAGCCTTAGGAATTCTAGGGTTTTCTCTGCATAGAAGAATCCTAATTTTAGATGCAAAGCATCTATCAAATTTTAGATAACTTGCCTCCTCTCTATCCCAAGATAGAATAGTACTCCACAATTGCACTGGCATCTCCTCTTTATCCTTTATCTTGATCAGGTCCATTTCCTTCGAAAAGTAATCAGCACCCTTGAACAAGAATGTGTGCATGAACATGGAATACCATCCGAATGGCCTATCCACCTTACCATTCTTGATTCCCACTAGCCCTTTATGAATTGCATTAGCAAGGTATGAGGAATAATCAAATGTTACTGCTAGGGAGGTGTTTAGAATTTGTGCAATCATTAACATATAATGGGTTGACATATTCTTTTCAGCATCCTCTCCAAAGATCTGGCATAATGCCCAATACATACCTTTATCTCTCAGAGTAAATAAGTTGATAGAGAATGGTTCCATTGTGCTAGGGCCTACAATTGTTAACCCCCCTATCTTTACAAAGAATTCTTTCAATGGGCCATTTCTGAGATGATCCCTTTGAGCGTTGTACACCTGGTCTAGTGACTCAAAGTCAATAGGCTCTAAAAAATTGGAAGATTCACTGAGTTTAAACACCTTCCTGAATTCATCTTCATTTATCTCAATCAAGATTGATCCCTTTATGTTCCTGATGCATCTTGCCATAGGGTCATAATTCTGTGCAATCAAGGCTAATAGATCTACATCCATAAAAACACTCGGGACCACAAGCTTTCCTACATCCTGTTCCCATATGCCATTCAAAGGAGCTGGGGAATTCCTCTGCCCAAAACCAACTTTGAATAGTCCTAAGCCTGACAATCCTATTTTAGGGTCCCTCAACCAATTACCCTTATCATAGAGGCCATCTCTAATTTTTAGACAAGGGTTCTTGGGTAGTAGCTCTTTGGCCTTAGCCCCAGTGTTGGTGGACATGGTTAATTGTTCTAAAAAATCATCACAGATATTTCAGTCTTGGTAATTCACCTTCCCTATTAATTCTCTTCTGGGTGCCATTCTAGTCAAACAATTATACCACTAGAAGCTAGCACAGACCTCTAATGAAGTAATTCACACAACAGTATTTGAGAACAAACCAAGAGTTATGAAGAAAAACGTAGAAAACTTGATTATTTGCCTGAAGAAAATCGCCCTGCAATAATTCGCTCTACAACAAACTTCGATGAAATAATATTTAGAAATCAAGTTGATGCAGACTCAACAGGACAAGTTGGCATTTAAATTTTTTGGAAATTAACTCCGCATGCTTCGACTTTCTTTTTAGAATTGAATTCGCCAAATTGAATTCAAAATTGGCTCCAATGGGTCATAATTCTTCTAAGTCTTTCCTCTATTTCGCTCTTTCTCTATTTCGCAAAACATAAAACCTATGCTCTTTTCTTTTGTGAAACAACGCTGGCCATTGGATCATGAGGACTTACATCACTTTTATCTCCATTGATCTCTTTGCTTTAGAGCCAGGCTCTACCTCCTTTTTGCCACTTCGCGGACTTTAAAAGTCGTTCACTTTTCCTTCACGAGGCCGCGCCAAGCGTTAGATCAAACTCAAATCACCTGGCCTTTAACTCCAACCAGGATGGTCAATTTTACTTACTAACCACACCTTATTTTGATGGCTAACAATTTTTTGCCATTTCACTGAAGTTAAGTTGCGGGCATTTTGGGCCATGAAACAACAAGAAGCGTTGGATCAATCTTGAGATGAATGCCTTTTAAGTGGGCGCTTTGTCTGGGAATTAGTTACCCCGCTTGTTCTTCGGTTGAAAAATGGCACATGGCAGTTAGTCATTAGCCCTGGAAACTACTCTGGGTTCCATCTTTGATCCGCCATGTGCTATCTTTATTATTCCCACATAACTGCCGGTTACACCTAGGTGGGCCCTCAACCACTTTTAAAACCATGTGTCACCTGACAGATCACTATCGAGCTCTACAAAAAGTGGTAGCTATTATGCCACATCATGCCTCCATGTGATCTCCACCTGTCTTTCATGACTTTGCGAACATTATTCTTTGTTTGGTTTGTAGCCATGAAACTACATGAACCATTAGATCAAAACAGACCTAATCTGCTTTTAGCTTCCTACCCTGCCTGTACCTTGGGCCCACCAGCCTTTTCGCCACTTTGCTAAGGTTAAATTGCTAGCATCTTATCTTTGCAAATTCACGCAAGCCATTAGATCAAAACAACTTGCTCATTTTTTACTCCTTTCTACGATAACCATGCTCGGGCCCACTGCAAACTGCCAACTGAGCACCTCGTCATTGCTCTGTCATTTCCAGCTAGACCTACCACATTCACTACCACCTTTAGCAAGGCCCACCACCTTTTTGCTATTTCATAGAAGGTAGAACTCATGCATCTCCCAACTGCGAATCAACACGAGCCGTTGATCTCTTTCCAACCTGATCATTCTTTAACCAAAGAAGATCGCTTGTCTCGGGGATAGAAATAGGAGGGAAATTAAATACGCATGAAGCATTTCTATCAGTGAATTATTTGTGGGAGATTTTGAATTTGATGAATGAATTTTAGTTTGGTGAGGGTAAATTCTTATGTATGTTAGGCATATGTAAGGTTTTATAGAAGCCGAGGTAATGGGATGTGTGGAGATATTTGATTGTGGAAGTATTTTTTAAATTCAGATGACTCTGTGGCCTGGATAAGGCACTGGTATTAATTGTGGTTATCTTTTACATATCTTGTAGGTCAATACTGAACATGATTATCAACTTTCTTTCTTTGTTTCAGTTAGTTTTGAGGTGATAGGATTCATTGGTTTTCAGACTGGTTTACTGTGGATCTATCTTTTAAAAGTGTGAAGTCAATTCACATAAGGTATACCTGCCTGGACTTTGGATAAGTTTGAAGTGTAGATGGTTGTAAAACCTTGTCATATGTTGTTCTGAAGTTTCCTTATCTTTGATCTCTCTTCTGCAGACATAGTTTATCATTTTATTATAAGGGTTTTTAAGGGGAATCAGATTTTGAGAACAACAGGGAGCACATAATTTTGACAGATTTTTTTGGACAACACATTTCTGGATACAATTTTGACTTTTTCTCATGAGTGTTGCCATCAATGCCAAAGGGGGAGATTTTTGGAAAATACACACTCCAATGAGAAATTGTAGGTGATTGAAGGTATTGTCATTGATGGTAACTTTACAATCCTATGACACTGACACAGGCAGCGGCAAAGATGATTACCGACACCCCAGCCGACAGGAATTTGCTTATTATATTTTGTATTTAATTGTAAAATCTTTTTGTAAGCCAACAAGGTGAACTGTATTAGGACTCATATATAAATATGAGATCTTGTAGATCATTTGGGTATGTATGGAATGTAATAGGCAGATGTGAACATGTGAATAATAAGGCGGATTGTGGAATAAGGTTTATAGAAGTTGTATGAGCTTAAGCTGGTACTGAACTTGGCATAGCAGATGCTGAACCGAAGCAATACATGATATTGGATTTGCATAATCAATTTTTCTAAGTCAGTGAGACTTCCCTTTTGTAATTAAGCAGTGAGCTTTAGGCCGTTGGCCTTCCTACATGTGCATGCCCCTATTGTAAGTAATATTCATTTATTGGCCAGTGAGTGAATATTGTGGGTCACAAATCCCACCGAGGTTTTTCCCACATCGGGTTTCCTCATTAAAAATATTGTGTTATGGTGTGCTTTCTATGTTGTGGTTATTGATCTTATTTACTGCATTATTTTTGGTTTATCAGTACACTATTTTGGAATGCAATTTGTTTAATTTTTAGAAAATTTATTAACCGACAAGATACTGATTCACCCCCCCCTAAGTATCTTTGGGAATCCTAACATTTAGAATGCAATCAAAATTCACATGACACAAGCTCTTATGCTATAGCCAACTCTCATCAATTTGTGTAATCAAACATGTCTTCTCACAAGAGTTCAAATGAAAGATGTTACCTTTAGTCTGAGTACCGATTGCAATCTCCAATCTAGATCTGTTAATGATCTTGCATTTTCCATCCTTGAACTATAATTGAAATCACTTATCTACCAATTGTCCTACACTCAAAATATTATGCCTTAAACCTTCAACATAATAAACATTATCACTATTATTCTTACCATCCAATGATATAGTTCCTCTTCCTTTGATCATGAATGCTTTGTCATCTCCAAATCTAACCAGACCACCATCAAATTCTTGCAAAGATAGAAATTTCCTTTTATCTTCAGTCATATGATGTGAACATCCATTGTCTATCACCCATTCATCCTTGTCTTCAACTTTAGCAGCAAGGTCCTTCTCTTCATGTGTTGGAGCATGTTCCTTAATAGCCAAGAATACCCATTCCTTTCGATTGCCAGATCCGCTAGCTAAATCTTGTGTCGGTTCATCATCAGAATCAGTCACACCTTCCTCATCCGCATAGTATCATGATTTGTATTTGTTTCTCCTGTACTTATGCTTGTTCTGATAATCATGGTTAGGCTTAAAAGATCTTCTAGCTCTTTCCTCAAATCTTGAATTCCTCTCAGGACATCTAGATGCAAAATGACCTATCTTATTACATGCAAAACATTTAAAAGGTGATTTTCCTATTACTTACTTCCCGCTGAACCTTTAGGTACTCTTCTAGCAAATAGGGCTTCAAGTTACTCAAACTCTTCATCTTCTTTCTTCATTTCCTCAAGTTTTTTCGCATATAAGGCTTTCCAATTACTCTTGCTAGTTGATGATGTAGATGCATGAAAAGCAGATTCAATCTTTGCTACTAAAGGAGGACCAAATTATTCAAGCTCAAAAGCAAATAACTTTCCAACCAAAGTATCCCTATCAACACAAAGGCAATAATCCTTTCATCTTCCTACATTTTCAGGTTCTCATACCTCACCGGGTAACCATCAAGTTTAGCAATTTTAATAGTAGGGCCACCTTCATTCAGAGTCTCCAACTTCTCCCAAATAGCTTAAGTAGATGATTTGTCTGATAGTCCCATAACTTGCTGATCAGAAAGTGCACATAAAAGGCTTCTCTAGCTCTACAATCATTTTCAATTTCCTTATCCAAGTTTTTTGGAGGAGGATTGCCAAATGCCGGATTATGAGGAGTATATCCTTTCTCAGTGATCTCCCAGATCTCCTTGGCAAGACATCTCAGATGAGTCTCCATCCGAATATTCCATTCTCTGTAATTTTTTCTATCAAGCCTAGGAATTTATCTCGAGAAAACAACTCTAGATGAATTTGAACTATTAGATGCCATAGGATCTTCCTCAAGCAGTTAAGCTTCTATAGAGAGGACCAAGATCTGATACCAATTGTTAGATATCCTAGATAACTGGTGGACAATTGAGAGGGGGGGGGGGTGAATCAGCTGTCAACAAGTTATGAAACTTTAATCATGCAAAACCTTCTACCGGAATGCATAAACTAAATACCAGAATAGTAGATATTACAGTTAAGAACCAACATGAAACACATAACAATTACCATCCATTTACAACACACAACACCAAGATTTGTATGTGGAAAACCTGGTAAAGGGAAAAACTACGGTAGAAAGCCTATCCACAAGTCAGATAATACTTCTGCAGTAAGTATGTGATTACATAGAGAGGGGCCTACAGATGCAACAAGGCCAACAACCTAGAGCACACTACTCATCACAAAATGAGCCTCATTGGCTACAAAATAAATCTAGACTACAATCTAGAAAGATGAGTGAAATGCAAGAATAGCATCTCCTATGCCTAAGTACAGTTCTAGTTAAGCTCAATACCAGAGGTCTTAAACCTCTTTCACAAGCCCAATTTGATCACCTATGACCAGCCATAACTTTTGTATATGATTACAATCTTATTCACAAATAGATAATCCCATAACCCATGACCATGATCTACAAAGATATCTTACATCATATATATACCAACCCGGGACCTAAACAATTAGGTTGGCCACCTAAAAGATAATACAATAAATCCATTACATAATCCCACAAACTAATGATAAACCAAGTCAGGCTAAGACCAAAACAACATGAATCAATCGATAAATCCAACTGGTAACACATTGAGAGCATCAAACAATACGTTACACAAACCGGTCCATAACCTAGATAGCACCAGACCTAAAATAGGTCTCCATAAGCCAAATGCAACACCACCAATCAACTGGAACACGAACAAGATAATCAACAAAATCCTGATAACCTTCTATAAGCCACACCAACACCACTTATCAAGTGCATCAAAAGATCTTCAATGAAGCTCTCGCGGTAAAACCCTTACCGATAACGAAAAGGCTTACTAGAACAAATAATAGCTTCTGAATCATCAAGTCCCAAACCAATAGACTGTGAAATGTATCAGGAACACATGAATGACCAATCCAAACCAATTCCACAAACTAGAGCATACCGGAGAAGAGTCTCCATATCAACATCAAAGTGCAACCACTCTACCAGAAGTCGGTAGACATTAAAATAGCTAATGTTGACATCAATGCAACACATAATCAATTCTTCCAAATTTCCAATAAAAAAAAATAACCGGTGTAGAGTTTGATGGAAAATCGATGAAGATCAACACAATTAAAGAGGATGATGTTAAATTTGCTGCAATGGTGATTGTTTATAAGGTGCATCAGTCTAACAAACTGAATTTAGTATCCGACACTTCTATCCATGCAACTTATAAAATGGTCAAGGTAGATGGTCATTATGACCTATGTAGTTGTTGTTGGATGAATTATCGATAAATTTGAAGAATATTAAATAGGATAAGAAACATGTTTTTAAATTTGGATCTTTGATTATCTATCTGGCTCTCTATTTCATGAACCAAATCCGCGAAACCGACAGGGTACAATGGGCTTATGATAGATCGGTTGTGCAACAAATAAAGCAAGGACTTGACAGTCTTTGGAACTAGGATAATCAAAATGCTACATTGTGGGATTTCTTTAAAACTTTTTAGGATAAAATGAAACAAAGCGTGATGATCCCCAAAGAATTTGTCAAGAAATATGAGGGGACAATCTACTTTATGGTGAACAAGGATGAATTTATGATGGAAGCAGTTCAACCCTAGATAGTATGGATAATGCTAATGGGGTATGAGGTTGATGAGGCTACCTTGGATGCATATGCACAACACTTGTAGAATTCTCCAGAAGACACCAAGGAGGAGAGGTTCAAAACATGCAAAGAGAAATCAATGGATCTACACTCCAAGTTCTCCAAACTGGCAATGAAGAGGAAGGTGGTAAAGATTGTAGAAGACATTCTTGTTGACAAAGGCCATCCCTAAGGAAAAGTCAGGGTTGCTAGGGAAACAAGGGATGTAGTTGAAAAATAAAAGAAAGAAAAGGTTGCACCTACTCCCATTAAAATAAGGGTAACAAGACCTTCTCCCAGTCTAGTGAAGACACTTCCCATTGAAGTTGAGCCATCTGATGTATCTTATAAGGGGAAATGTGTTCTGAGGAAAAAGAAGAAGACACAAAGAAAGTATGTAGTTGTTTCTTTGGCGCAATCAGAGACTGAATCTGATTCAGATATTCATAAGGCATCGAAGAAAGGTGAATTTTCTAGAGTGATCTGGAAATCGCAATCTAGTGGTGAGAAGGAGGAGACAAAGAAGAAGAAGGCAAGATTTGATCTTGCACCGACAGAAAATCCTAAGAAAGGAAAGAAGACAAAATCAGATTTGGATGAGGCTATAGAATCCAGTAAGATAAAATCTTCTAAAATAGAGTATCATATTGTTCCTCCATTATCTACTCAAGAATTAATTGATGAAATTATTAAAGATAAAAATTTGAAGAGCATCCCTGTATATTATGTAAATATGGATGATAAGGATCAAAGATAGATTGAGGAAGCTGTAATTTTGTATATGGATGTATTTAGTAAAGCATTGATTGAGTTAGAGAAATATCTTCCCAAAGATTTGTATAACCTAATTGATGCTAGGAGAAAATCTGCTAGCCAAATGGATAGAGAAATAAAGGAGAGTGAACTGGTTAATTAGTACACTAGTATCACCATAGAATAAATTGACAGATTAATTTTGTTAGCAAATAAAAAGGAATTTAGAGGTAAGCACATGGTCAATAGTCTAATGGTTGGCTGAGTTGAAGAAATAAGGAGAGAAACTAGTGAAATCTAGAAAATGTTTCTCACTGATAACCGACTTGTAGATACCGTCTCTCAAAATAATGCCACTTAGTCAAACAATCCTCTGGTAGACAATGTAAATAAAGAAGAGGATACTCAAGATAATGGTGAACGAAAATTTTTGGATTCTGTTGAGGATGAGCCTACAAATGAAAATGACAAACTAGTAGAGGCAAAGGATGGTGCACCAAGTGGTGACACTAGTGCACAAGAGGCACCTAAAGAAGTTAAATCCATACCTATTGAGGCAGAGAAGAAAGGAGAGGTGAAACAGGATGAACCAGATAAGGATAAGGGTAAGGGAATGGAGACTCTGGTACTTGTGGCAATTGACACTGCAAAAACCTAAAGCCTAAGGATTTTTCCACAATTCAATATCAATTTTGATAAACCCTTCAAACAAATGTCTCTGACAAAGAGAATGATACTTGCTGCTTCTCTTCACGCACAAGCCAGTCAAGAGTTAGCATAGTCAAAATCTGGAGAGAAGAAACTCATTGAAAAATCTGTTAAAGTTTTGGAATAGGTGGTACCAAATTTGCAACTTGATGTAAGTACCAATTCATCCGGTAAGCTTCAAAATTTAATTGATCATAATCCACCCAATTTGATTCTTTATGTAAAGCATCAACTTGGCAAGTTATGTAGAAGTTTAAAGATGCTAAAGTTCAAACATTTTTGCAAATGATTAGTAATGATAAGGAATAGCTAGATAAAGAGTAAAAACTAATTGATGAGGCTGTAGTGGAAGGTGGTAAAATTTACAAGTCTATTCTAATTTTGACCAATTTAACTACTAAGATAGATAAGAAGATAGAGAATTATAAAGGGAAATTAGCTTAGATTTCTCAGGTCTATGATCCTATAGCTAATTTAATCGACAATATTAAGGGACAAATTTTGAATATCACTGAGCAAATTAGGAATTTTGAGAAGGAGAAGGAGAGGATGAACAAACAAACTCTAAAACTTAATTGGTCCCTAGTTGGACACCTTAGTGTATCATAAGACAGACTGCATTCAGAACATGTCTTAGGAGACTCCTACTGAGATTGCATCTATTAAATTTCACGCTTATGTTTTGAATGGTTTTTTTTCAATTTTGGAGAAGTTGTGAGCAGGTTGGAACACATATCTTTGGTTCCTGAAGATGCTATAAATGGATATACTAAAGCATGCATAGATTTAATCCTCTAGTGAATGTGTATATATGTACATTCAAATTTAATACACACCCTATCTTTGGCATTGCTGTCAAAGGGGGAGAGATGAGGTGAAAATGTACAATGTACAAACTGATTGTATGTATGAAGTGTATAGTCTGATGTATTGTAGATTCATGGATTGTTGATCTAAGAGGGAGCCTTAGATTTCTTTAATTTCTTCATCTGATTGTACAAGTTCCAACACTCATTCATTTTTCATAGGTGTTGCCATCAATTCCAAAGGGGGAGCTTGTTGGTAACTGACACTCATCTGATGATTTCAGGTGACTTTCAGTGGTTGATTATTTGTTTAGGGCTGTCATTGATAGAAAATATTCATGGTGGTTTGATCTAGCAGTCGTGATCTAGCTTATCTAGAAGATAGAGGTAACCGATAGGCAGTTAACTGGTAAAATAGGGTAAATCAAGGTATTTCAGTAATTTTTTGATTCAGAATGATCTCCGATGATTATGGTGTCTTTTGGTGACTTTTTTTGTGATCTCAATGATATAGAAGACCTTTAGGAAGCATGTGGTTATAATCTTTTTATCCAGTGCTATGTTTTGTTTGAGATTGAAGTCGACTTGAAGAAGATTGTTTTTGTGGTAAGACCGGATATATAAGATCATTTTGGCAATTGATTTTCGGTGCGTTATGTGTGTGGTGATCCTTTTTGATGCAACTAAGAACAGTTTCACGTGTGCATTTTTCTTTCAGACCAACTAGTAGCTAAATGAGACAAAGACAAAGTATTTAACAAAGAACAGATAGTCAAATATTCAGAGCCTAATCAAAACTCATATTTGCATAGTCAGATGTTGATTAAGAGTTCATTTCATTATATTTACACATTGTAAATAAATTGTAAGTTAGTGAGACTTCCTTGAGGGTTGTAGCCCTCCGGGCAAGTTAATTTGAGCAATGAGCCTAAATGTAAGTGCCTTCCCATCTATATAATATTTATGTACTCTTGGCCATACTATATGAATTTTGTGGGTTCCAACCCCACCATAGTTTTTCCCTTTTCGGGTTTCCATGTAAAAATTCTCGTGTTGTGGATTTGTGTATTTATCACTGCATGTTTATGTTCTTATCTATTATGCATTGTTAACCAGTGGATAAAGAATAAGTTTTTGGTTTCAATTTTTGGTAGATCACTGATTCACCCCCCTTCTTAGTGATCTCTGATTCTAACAATAACTTATATAAATCATGCTTATCTTTGATGAAGTTCACTACAGACATTAAGAAAAATTCTAAGATGCATGAGAATGAGATTGAACACATATCTTAATTAGTTGATTCCTTGTCAGTATCATTGAGTAGTCATGAAAATCAAGTAATATTATTACTTGAAAAAATTAAAAGTCTGAGTCATGACCAGGAGAGAACAATTGGTAGAGTTTGAGAAATTAGGAGTCTCATTACTCCTAAGATGGACATTATGTTGAGTTCTCTTAATGATACTCAAGATGCTCTGGCTAGCGGTGATCTAGAAGATGTAAAAGAAATAGAGGCACAAGCCTATTTGTTTAGTGGATTAATAATGTTGTTGGAGAATATGAATAAGGGTTGGGATAGCCACTTGGACACATTGAAGAATTCATATGTAGACATCTTCAAATTTTTGTGAGTGTGTAAAAGGAGAGTGTGCACATATGTATATAGCATTTTTTGCTTACATTTTTTATTTCCGGAATTCTACCTTTGCCATTGATGCCAAAGGGGGAATTCTATCTTAGGGGGAGTCATTGATTTTTGGGAATTCTGGTAGTTAGATTCTTGTTGCAGTGTATATAATTTGGTTTTGGTTTAATACTTAATCATTTTTCACTAAGTGTTTCCATCAATGCCAAAGGGGGAGATTGTTGGCAAGAGACATTGCATTGATGATCATATATTGTAATTGATGACAACTTGAGTCAGATATCCAATCTGTAGTTCATGATTCTATAATGTGGTGAAATGTGAACAAGAGATCAAGAGGAAAAATACCCTTTCCCTCCAAGGAGAGATGAGAGTTTTACTACGGATTTCCCTTCAAATAATTTTCACCTAGTTCCATTGGAAGAGGAGAGAAGAATTCACTAGATTCAACCTCCAAAGATGAAGATAAAATTCTAAGTGAGATGGGAATGATAAGTTAATCCCCTCTTCCCATTCGAAATGGAAAGGAATTGATTGAATTATGCAGTGAAAAAGTGACAAAGAATTGATTATATCTTAGGATCGGAATATGGGATGAAGCTATGCACCTATATCTAGTAGTAATATGTTGAGATGAAGTTTCCTTGCAAATTTGAGGGAAACTTTCCTGGACCGTGGTGGGAATGTACACTGTCCTGCGAAATATCCGTGAAACAAAAAAGGGTTTTTCCGCCTCTGCAAATGGAGCCCAAATCTGAAAGTATAGTTGCACACTTGCAACCTACACACATAAAAGAGAGTAAAATGGGTTGGCATTGAGGGTTTGCCTTTAGGTCAAACCCCAATTTTGGAATTAACCAAGTAATGAAAGAAATTACTTGCAAGTAGATGCAAATGAAAGACTGAATTGTAAATCACCTCAAGGGAGATTGTGGTAGCAATGTTGATAGAAATTCTTCTATGGAATTGGATGTTGGGATCAATCTCCTCTTCAATGGTTTAATCCTTGACTTGAATGCAACACCTAGCCTTGAAGGGAGAGTTGAGATGCTCAATGCTTGAAAGGAATGCTTGAATGCTCTTGAACACTTGATCGCTTATTCAACTTGAACTCATGCAACTTTTTCCAACTTATTGAACTTATGAAAATGAGAGGAAAAATGCCTCTTAAATACATGTCAATGAATTTAATTTTTATCACAGGCTGACATCGGGGGAGTTTTCCCACTCACTGCACAACCTTCTATGCAACCCTAGGAAGGATCTTGCCTCAAAATAGGGCAGGGACAGGGGCACCATGCCCCTAACCTGGGAGGACAAGGGTGCCACACCCCTATCCTAGGGGGATAGGGACATCACACCCTTGTACTACCCCTTTCTCCAGGGCAGAGTGTAGATAGGGTGGTGCAGAGGCCAAGGAAGAAGGTAATTATGAGGGTTGAGTAGTCTCCAGTCTCCGATTAGGCTAGAGAATTAGATCTAATGTGCGTGAGGACCCTAATGCAGTAAAAAATTTCTAGGTGTTACTACTTATCAAGTTGCCATTAGTTTTATCTCAAAGTTATACTTATACTCTAGTCGGTTACTACTACCAAAATATTCAATCGGTATGAACAGTCTAGTTGGTTATAGAAGAAAGTAGTCTCAGAGTGCAGTATACACCAAGCTGTCTACCAAGTATCATTACATGTCTACCGAGTAGCAAAGATGACACACTGAGTTGATATACACTGAGTGAAATGTGTTACTAGATTCATTGAACCTGGACATGCATATGAAAATGTGTTACAAGATCGAGGCACATCTAACGGTTATCACATTGGAAATTGCACTTAAAGATTGTGTATGATTTTGAGGTCATCTAACCAATTAAATATCTTGCATGGTTATTCATTCGATAAATCATGTTTGTAAGATCGAAGCAATGAATAGATCACCATCATAAGAGATCTATTTATACAACATGAATTGAGACCAGAAAAGATCTATTTATACAACATGAATTGAGACCAGAAAAGATCTATTTATACAACATGAATTGAGACCAGAAATATACATGTAGCATGACATAATGGATGATAGAGAGATATATGAAGCAAGACATGTGAAAGCACTAAGTGTTTTGACTATTACAGAGACATAGAGGTCACCGAGAAGGTTTTTAGAGACCAGTCAAAGAACAGAGTAAACAGAAGGGTTTACCGAGTTACTATATGGGTTACCGAGGTATGCTATAAGCAAGGTAATCTATTCTGAGCACATAGAATCTGCTATAACATTTCAGATGTAAAGTTGCAGATATTTGTAATGATTTTATTGTAATATTTTGAAGTTGTAAGAGAAACCTTTAATAGGGTAAAAGACTCTAATCAAGTCTATAAATTGTAAAGCCTCTAACTAGGTGCAACATTTAGATGAAGTCTTGTAAAATCCTTTAGAAAGGTAGATGTAATAGATCTTGTTACTCCTAATAGGGTAAGCTATCAGAAATAGCTAAACATGTAGCTCTAACCGGGCACTCTTTATTATTGCAGTAGTGAAGTTGTGGGTGCCATCCCTACCACAGTTTTTCTCTCTAACCAAGAGTTTCTGCATAACCAAAATATATGTGTTATGGAGTGAATCATGTACGATTGTTATCTATTTGTTTTAACTTTATATTATGTTACTGCACTATTTGGTTTATGCATAATAGTAAAGTTATTGTTGAAGAAAAGTTTTGAAGTACTGATTCACCCCTCCCCTCTCAGTACATTAGCTTTCCATATTGGGCCTAACAATTGGTATCAGAGCTTCTATCTTGGAAAAGGGTTTAACTGCCTAAAGAGAAAGATCTTATCAATGGAAGGCTATAAACAATCTCAGAGGATTGTGTATCTACAAGAAGAGCTGGATCATGCTAATCAAGTGATTGCAGACATGCAAAGGCAAATGCAAAAATCACTGAAAGTGAGAAGAAGAATTTATGATGATTTGTAGGACTCTCAAGAGTTAGTGGAACAAATTGAGACATCATCTGAGAACAATATATTTGAAGAGATTGAAGAAATGATTGGAGTATTGAAAGAAAAGAACAAAGCATTGGCTGATCAACTAAAAGCAATGAAAAGAGAACATGAACATTTCAACACATAGATGACTGAAAATCTTGATGCATTGAGGACAACCGAGGATAAAGTAAGAGATATAGAAAGAGAGAAACAACAACTTGAATTCTTAGTATCTGATAAGAATGATGAAATCACAAGGATGATTGGAATTCAACAAAACTTGTCAGATCAACTAGGTTATGCACATCATGAAGCAAATCTAAAAGATGGTGAGAATCAAGCATTGAAACTTGAAGTATTAAGGTTGACCAATGAACTTGAAATAGAGAAGAAATCCAAAGAAACACTGAAGAAGAGTTATGAAGCATCAAAGATGTTGGATGAGCAACTGAATACAAGATGACCCAACAAAGATGCAGGACTCGGTTACAAAGGAAAAGACTCTACCGAGAACGGAATTCATACTACTGAGAGAGGAGAATCATCAAAGCAAGATGGAATCAAGAAGAACATCAAAAGAAAGAAGCCTATTTGCAACTACTGTGGAAATCAAGGTCACACTGCCAACATGTGCCAAATTAGAAAAGGTAAGCAACCGAATGTCACTAAGTCTAATGGCTATTGTTACAACTACAATAAATGTGGTCACACATCTAATCAATGTAGGACAAAATCTGTTAACAATTATCAGAAGGCAAAATTCAAAGGGTTTTGTAAAAATTGCAATAGATATGGACATAGTACCGAGAAGTGTTGGTTTAAGCAAAAGAACTATATGTGGTATGCACATCGAGCAAATGCTAGAGGTTACCAAGCTCACACAGATCCTTAGTGATAGTATTCTGTAGTACCATGAGATTACAATACAAGGATATGGTGTGAATGTTGTGGAAGATATGGAAATATAAGTTCCAACTGCTTTATAAGGTTTGGAATGAACAACCGAAGATCATGGAGAAATATTGGTATGGCATGTTTTCATTGTCACAAAGTGGGACACTTAGCTGGAGATTGCAGAGATCAACCTAGAAAAGACACTGAGGAAATAAAAGAAAAATTAAAGATGATTTGGAAAAAGAAGGAAATTGTGTCAAATGAAGAAAGAACCTTACCTACCAAGTTAGGTGCTCCTATTCCAAATTAATCGGTAAAGGTATGAAGGGACTGCATTCTCTTAAGGCTAAATCTTAACAGTTCCTATTTTATTATGTACTTAATTCAAAATCTACATAATTAAGATGTTTTGGTGAGATTGAAATCCTATCAAGTCTTTTGAAGAACTTTACAGGAAACCTATCAAGTCGGTGTATACAAGAAACCTGTCTAGTCAGTGAATGAAGGAAGTTTGGTTACCCGATTAAAGCGAAAAAGGAAAGAAAGTTAAAGAGGAACTGAGTGCATTTTATGTTTTTGACCTAACCTGCACGGAGCCCAATGAGGTATTTTGTGTACTTAAAAGTATTTTCGTGGTCATTATCACTTACCAAGTTTTTGAGAGAGCAAAGAAAAGCGAATCTAAGGCGATCAAATCTCCTGCAAAGCAAATTCAAGGTATTTACATCAATCTCAATGCATTGTTAAGCTGATTTACCGATCTTATCTAGTTGCCATTATCTGCTAAGTATAAAGCATTAGTCGTTTGAAATCTTGAAACCCTAAGGATCCTTTTGTTAACTTTTATCTAAAATCTACAATGGCACCTAAGATCCAAGATCCCATAGTTGTCAAGAATGTAGAGAAGCCCTCACTAAAATACTCTTTGACTCCCAAAGTTGCTTCTGAATCGGATGACAAAACTGCTTTTTCACTCATCCTGGACATAGTGTTGTTAGTCGAGGATGTGAGATTCTTCACCAAATGTCGTGTTGAAGAACTCGGTCATGTTAAAATCAGGGACACCTATGATGAGCCGTGTACTGAAGGTAAACTGAATAGCAAGTATGAACACATTAAGATCAAGGGATTAACTGAAACCCTAACCTATCCCTATGTGTTCAAACCCCAGTGGGTCAAGTTTGTTTTGAGTAGAGTTCATGATGATTTCATGTGGCTAGAAGAGCAACCATTTAGGATTACCAAGGAAATCATTCATCTGATTACTGGTTACCCCATTTATGATCATGCTCGAGCCCAAAAGATGATATCACAAAAGGAATTGATTAGTTTAACCGGAGTAGAATCTGATTGCAGAGGATTGAAATTGAACAATGTCATAGATGAAGAACTAAAATTTGCCATTAGAGTAATGGGCTACTGTTTCTTCCAATTGGCAAGGGAAAACAGTGTACCCTGTGCAGTAGTAGATCTGGCATACAAAATTGTGAAAAAGGGATTGAAAATTGACCTATGTGAGGTGTTGCTGAAGAACCTGTTTGAGAATCTTAACACCATCAGGAAGCTGAAGAAGAACAACTCGGCTAATACACTAAAGTTTGGATCATTATTGGTATGCATGTTTTTCAATTTTGAAATTTTTTTTCCATCAGTCAATAAAGTTGTTTGGGAACTACATCGACCAATCACCCATCAGATAAATGACTTCATCAAGAAGTTAGGTGATAATTTCAATGATATTATGGATGATTACTTCAGTAAATTTCAAGAGAAATTGCATAACAGATATAGGATTCCATCCCAGCTAGTAGAGAAATACAAAAATGATATATGTTTTGAATTTGACACCAATTAATGTTATGTGAATGTTGTGGAACCAAGGACTCAATCTTTGTCACCGATGGGTTACGGGATTGATTTTGACATCACAAAACAAAAAATTGATGCATTTCTTACATTGCCTAGACATGCTATCGAGCTGAGGTATGGTACCTATGCGGAAGTGAAGGAAAAGGTAAAAGTGAGCATTGTAGTACCCAAAGCTACAAGAAAGGCAACAAAGATGATAAAGGCATTGTCAGAGAAATTCAGAGAAGACTCTTCCTCTACACCTATCAAAGGCACCATTGCCATTACCAAAGAGGAATCTGAAGCCCAAGAGGTAGCTATAACACTGAGCACTGAATTGCCTAAGGGTAAAGTATTGAAAAGAAAGAAACAAGACACATCAAAGGCCTCACCGACTCCACCTCTAGTAAAGCAACCTAACACCAGAGCATCTGCAGCTTCACCGAGTAAGAAAACAAAGAGTGTTATTGTTCCCAAGGTAGCAAAGACATACAAGAAATCTACTCGGAGACTCATTTTGGCAAAAGAGTCTAGTGATACCGAATCAGAGGATGCAAACAAATTCCAGATTGTCAAAAGCAAGAAGGTAAATATACATAGTGTTGAAAACTTCTGTGCTAATTTGAAAGAATATGGTGGATTTGGAGGATTTAGGTATGTTAAGTATGAAACCAGGAATAATGATGAGAAGAGACAAATTGAAGAAGCTGTCATCTGCACACTTCTAAAATTCTGGTTAGCTCCATTGGAACTAGCTAAGTCACTTCCAAATGAACATTATTTGCATATTGATAATAGGTGGAAGTATGCAATGGACTCGGAGAAACAAATCAGAGAAAGAAGTCTGGTTCATCTCTTTCCTGACATGTTAGTAGCTGAAATAAAGGAACATTTGACAACCTACAATTCAAAATTTCTTGTCAAACAAAGAGCATTAAAACTAATGAATGGGCTATATATTGAAGTTGAAAATGAGACAAAAGAAAAGTGGTAGGAAATATTTAAAATCAAGGATGTCGGTGAGAAAGCTACAGTTGAAATCATTGATGTCACTGAGCAAGATCCTGATGTCACAGACCAAGATCCTAATATCACCAAGCAAGGTCCTGATGCTACCAAACGAGACCCTGCTGACACCATTCAAATAGATGAAGATGTCATGGATACAGAGGCACCAAAATAGGAAATGATAGAAGGCAATGCATATGCAAAAATGTATCTAGTGAATTAGTCTTGGAACAAGTTCAGCCTTATCCACCGGTCAAACAACTTGTCTCAACCGAAACCCCTCAGGATACGGATCAAGGCACTGAAGGTCACAAGTCTATAGCAGGAGAAGGTACCACTCAAGAACAGACATCTCAAGCACCTTCTAGCACTACAAATTCTTAAACCGAGACACCGAGTACCGAGACACCAAAGGACTCTACAGAGGCTAAAGTAACCGATCAAAGTGTTGCCTCTACCAAGCAACCTACCAAGGGTCATCAAGCCTCACAAGCCATTGTCTTAGTTCCATTAGTGAAAGGTCAAGAGAAGAAGATGAAAAAGCATAGTTTTAAAGTTGATTTGTCAAAACCAATAGTGTTGCCCAATGTAGGCATATCAAAACTAAAGGGGCAAGCACTCATTGATTTCAGTGAACTATGCAAAGTAAAGGCTGAACAAGAGAAGCAAATGGCCATTCAAAGGAAAAATAAAGTACTTCAGAAGGTGAAAGCACTCTTAATAGATATGCTACCTGAAGCTATAGTGTCAATTGATGCAGCCATCCACATACAACTAGATGAACTCCTAACAAAGATAGAGACATCTGGAGTAGATGCATCAGAATATTTGAGCAAGCTAAAAGACAAAGAGCTCACTGCAAAAAAGATAGAAGAGGTACATAAAGCTATAGCTATTGGAAAAGTTAAACTTGTCAAATTTATTGCTGAGTTGACTCCTCAACTCAAGCACATTCATTATTTGTTTCAGAAACTCTGGCCATTTTCTTTATTCATTAAAGACATTAAGAATAAAAGAGAGGGAATTGAGAAAGAGATCACCGATCTCTCAAATAAGTTGACCACAGAGCCAAATTCAGTTCAAAATTTTTATACAAAGCTACAACAGCTCATGGCTAAACAATTGGACCTAAGAAATGAAGAACACAAGATCAGGATGGATATAATGACACTTCAAACATTATTCCTTCCTCATCTTTCATCCGTCCAAGAACATATCAATCAAGCCACATCCCTATCTACTACATAAGAGGGAAGCACTCTAGATGGCTTAATATCATTATTGGCTGATATTCAAGCACAAAATTCTTTAATGGACAGTGTAAAGAATGCCCTCTTTGTCGCTCTCACCGAAGCCCAGATCAAGTACAAGTCCATTTTTGACCAGTTACCACCCCTGAATGGTAATTAAGTTTTGATGTTTGTCAAAAAGGGGGAGTGATACAGTATTGATACAGTATTGGGGGAGTGATATATTTGGGGAATGATATAGAATTCAGAGTATCAAACAACAGGAGTATGTATACAGGGCGAGTATACCGAGCAGTATACAGAACAGTAAGCAAAGCACACAGAACTGATCATCAAGCATGCAAAATCAGAGTTTTGTACAGTATATTGATAAGGGGAGTATATCTGATATATTATTTCATTGACTATTATATATACTATCAGTATAGTCAAATTTTGCAATTATATAGATTATTGAGTTATAAATTTGAAAGTAGCTTTTTGTCAAACATCTCAACTAATGTCAAAAGGGGAGATTGTTACTACTTATCAAGTTGCCATTAGTTTTATGTCAAAGTTATACTATATACTCTAGTCGGTTACTACTACCAAAATATTCAGTCAGTATGAATAGTCTAGTCGGTTAGAGAAGAAAGTAGTCTCAGAACATAGTATACACTGAGCTGTCTACCGAGTATCATTACATGTCTATCGAGCAATAAAGATGACACACCGAGTTGATATACACCGAGTGAAATGTGTTACTAGATTCATTGAACCTGGACATACATATGAAAACGTGTTACAAGATCGAGGCACATCTAACCGTTATCACATTGGAAATTGCACTTAAAGATTGTGTATGATTTTGAGGTCATCTAACCAATGAAATATCTTGCATGGTTATTCATTTGATAAATCATGTTTGTAAGATTGAAGCAATTAATAGATCACTGTCATAAGAGATCTATTTATACAACATGAATTGATACCAAAAATATACATGTAGCATGACATAAATGATGATAGAGAGATCTATGAAGCAAGACAAGTGAAAGCACTAAGTGTTATGACTATTATAGAGACACAGAGGTCACCGAGAAGGTTTTCAGAGAATAGTCAAAGAACAGAGTAAATAGAAGGGTTTACTGAGTTACTATATGGGTTACTGAGGTATGCTATAAGAAAGGTAATCTATTCCGAGCACATAGAATCTACTATAACATCTTAGATGTAAAGTTGTAGATATTTGTAATGATTTTATTGTAATATTTTGAAGTTGTAAGAGAAACCTTTAACAGGGTAAAAGACTCTAATCAAGTCTATAAATTGTAAAGCCTCTAACCAGGTGCAACATTTAGATGAAGTGTTGTAAAATCCTTTAGCAAGGTAGATCTAACAGATCTTGTTACTCCTAACAGGGTAAGCTATCAGAAATAGCTAAACATGTAGCTCTAACTGAGCACTCTTTATTATTGCAGTAGTGAAGTTGTGGGTGCCATCTCCACCGCAGTTTTTCTCTCTAACCAAGAGTTTCTGCATAACCAAAATATATGTGTTATGGAGTGAATCATGTATGATTGTTATCTATTTGTTTTAACTTTATATTATGTTACTACACTATTCGGTTTATGCATAATAGTAAAGTTATTGTTGAAGAAAAGTTTTGAAGTACTGATTCACCCCTCCCCTCTTAGTACATTAGCTTTCCATATTGGGCCTAACTCTAGGGTCATAATTTTATGACACTACGTTTAGGCCCCACTTTAGCGGAAGTATGAGCATATGCCAATATTGCTGGTAAAGTTCAAGGAAACATGACTGAAATACTTTTACCACATCAAGGAGGCAATATGCGCCAAGCCCCTAGTGGACTTAGGATCTTACAACTTCAATTAATAAATTAAAAGGGAAGATCGAGAAGAAAAGAACCATGACTACAATTAGAAAAGTTTCCCTCAGTATGAGTCATGAAAGTAAGGATACTAAAGATTACAAAGCAAAACAAAGCTCACTAAGTAATTCTAAGTATCAAGAAGGAAAATATGAGTGAAGTGTATGCCCCCACATTAAAGCGATCACACACACATTATCAAGAGTGATTTATCTAAGGTAGGATACACCCAAGAGAAAGAGAAGGGAGGGAGAAGATTATCACAAGGATTTATCCCCCAATCAAGGAATAAACCCAAGGACAATGAACACAAAACATGAGGTAGTGTTGCTTTCCTTGAGGTCAGTATGTTGTATGATAACTCATGTATATCATATATGTATGTGCATATAATAATCATCATTCCCTAGAGAAGGACACTACCTAAGAAGAAAGGGAAGAGAGGATGTCTTTTGAGTCAACATGAAAGAGACGAAGAAAAGATCTCATTGCTTTGCATCATCCCCAAGTAGACATTAAGGGAACAATAGAAGAACGGTGATACACATAGAAGAATGGTTACAAAAGAGAAACAAAGAAGAGAGAGAGAAAATCTATAGTGCTAATATTGCTAATCTAGCATGACATCTGCCTCCTGATCTTGCTGATCACTATTTTAGGAAGGCAATAAACATTCTAGCAGAGCAACATCAAGCACAATAGATGGAGCTATCACAAGATCTAAACAAGGACTTCTCATGTTGTAAGTCACTTTGTTCGATTCTAGGAGCTAGGATTAAGGTTTGTGAAAACTCATATGATAAATTCTTGTCCACATGAACATACTTATACTCATTATCAAAAGCATCAGGAGTTGTATTGCCATTATGAATAACATTTTCACCCGTTTCTTCATCAAAGTTTAGAGAAAGAGGAGCAAGAACATGAATAGGAGTAGAACCATCACATGTTTTGTGCACCTTATGATTTGAAGATGTAGGTTGAAAATCTTGCTTGGGAGAAAAGGGAATTATGTCAACTGTCAGAGTCTAAGGAGATTGAGTATTTTGAGGGATAGCTTGACGATCCTGAACATAGCGTCTTCATCGGTATTCCCTCACACAAGGATTCCGTCGAGTCTTAGCAGAAGGCTAAGAAGGAGGAGGAACACTTGAAAAAGTATGAATTTTTTTCTCCTTGATAGTTGAAGGTTTAGGTTGAGGTCTTTTTGGTTGAACAAGAGGAGAAGAAAGCCTCTTCTCTTGATAAGAGGAAGGAGGTAGAACTACACCATAGAAAGGAGGAATATTAGGTGTAGGAAGGAGACTGGGTCCATCATAAGGAGGAGGTATAGGTCTAACCTTAGGAAGAATATTGTTGTTCTCCTTAAGAGAAGGAAAAATCACATCCATAGGAATAGGTTGATGATCTTCATTAGGAGGGAGATTAGTTCTATCTGTGAGGGGAAGAACCTCATCTTGAAGAATAATAGAAATGTCAAGTGTTGGAGATCTAGGTTGATTTAAGGATACAATAATATCTTTCTTCCATTTTTGATAAGATTGAAAAAGAGCATCGCTCCTTGATGGAAGGGATTGAAATTGTTTAGGCCAAAAGAAATCAATAGGAACACCAAGGATTCTTTTGGATGGACAAAATAAGCTATGGTTCACAGTTATGAATTCTTCATTGTGATGAAATTTTAGATACTTGTGGATTGGAGAAGAAACAACCTTCATGGAAGATAGCCAAGGATAGGCCAACTTCACACAAAATTGCTCAGAAGAGGGTATGATAACAAATTCAATATTCATGGATTTAGTATGAGCTTCTATAGGAAGGGTGATAGAGCCAATGGTAGGACAAGAGAATCCATCAAATAACTTAACAACCATATTAGAAGCATTATATATTGGTTTATGCAATCGTAAAGTGAAAAGGTACTCCTCAGTGATGACATTAACCATGCAAGAGGGATCAATAAGGGCACCACGACAAGGTATATCCTTAACCTTCGCAACTACGTATAAAGGGCCATCAGGTTCTCTAATGGTCTCACTAGGGTCAAATGTAATACACATATCCTTTGGTGTATCTTGTTTTTCTACCATATTTACCAAGTTTGGATCCATAGAGGTGAATTCCTTAGAAGAGAAAGAATTAGGCACAATCTCAATAACGTTAGAGGTACGAGAAGGCAAGGGATCAATGAAAATATTAAGATTTTGATTAGGAGGAGCTACTGATTTATTACCTTTATCATTCACACCTGCCACACATATAGTATTATTATCAATCAAGTCTTGAATCTTATTCTTCAATGCAAAACATTTCTCAGTATCATGACCAGGCTAACGATGAAATTGACAAAAGGAATTATTATCAAAATAAGGGGATGCAAGTTTAGAAGGATCAACTGGTTTTATAGGAGGAAGTTTGATAACATTTTTGTGCAACAAATGAGACATAATACTATGTAAAAATTTGTTCAAATAAGTAAACTGTCTTTCTCTTTGGAAAAATATAGAAATAGAAGGCACACCTATTGTAGCATTCACATTGTGGTTGTTGATTGTATCATTGAACTTGATGAAGCTTTTTGTTGGTTTGAACTTTGCAAATGGTTGTTGAACACTCTCCCCCTTATCACTCGGAGCCATAGAAGTGGATTGCTCCATTTGACTCACAACCAGTTGATAATTGTGGAGTGTTGCACACAACTGTGGAAAGGAAGTAAACTCAGACAAAATAAGCTTTTCCCTGATGTCTTTTTGTAAATTAGAAATGAGAATTATTTGAATATAATTATCAGGTACATGAAAAGAAATTTGAGCACACAAATGCTTATATCTACCAATAAAATCATTCACTTTTTCTTTAACACCTTGTTTACAATGCATTAAATTAGTCAAAGTGATTTTAGGACTAATGTTGTTTTGAAATTGTTGGATGAAAGCATTTGCCAGTTGTTGAAAGGAGGTGATAGAATAAGAAGGAAAAGAGAAATACCATTGTAAAGCCTTATCTTTTAGTGTTCTTCTAAACAATTTTGCAAGCAATCTTTGATCATAGGCAAAATCAGTACAGAAGGTTTGAAATATTTTGACATGCATAAGAAGATCACCTTTTCCATTATAGATTTCCAATTGAGGGATCTCAACATGTTTAGGTGGCATGACTATAACAATATCGAGAGAAGTGGGATCGCAACATCAAAGGTGGGCACACTAAACTTGGATTGACTCATAGAAGCAATTTGTTGTTCTAAGGAAGACATAGTTTGAGCAAGATTGTTAATTGTCATTTCGGTAGAAGAATTGATGTTAGACATAGTTGATTGAGAAGGTGGTGTGATGTTATTGAACGAAGGCATGGATTGAGAATAAGGTGGTGGAATATTATGATAAGTAGGCATAGATGATGATTGGGTAGGAAAAGGGATGCTTAAAGGAGGAATAAAGTTGTTAAAGAAACTACCCCCTTGTGTCACATTGACTAGTTGAGGAATAGTAGGAATAGTTATGGAAGACATAGGTAAAAATGGAGGATTAAATGAAGAAGAGGGATTGCCCCCATGACCAATGGTTGTAGGAATGGCATTTTTAGTTGATGTAGCCATGATATTGGAAGTAAAAATAGGAATACTAGTCATAAGAGTAGTCAAAGGAATAGAAGGATTGAATTGTGTTGGAGGTTGTGATTAACCTAGGGTTTCAATAGAACTCTTGATAGGCATGACATTAGAATCAACAATATGTGCAATGCCACACAATATATCAATTCCATTCTTATCACTTTGAATAATGTGCTTAAGGCTTTGAATTAATGGAAGAGCTTCACTATTAGGGTATTCTTTGGACATCCATTGTTTAAAATTATCAAATTGATTGTCCAATGTGGAAAGTTGATCTATAGAAACCCTATTTAAAGCTTATTCTTCATCACATGATTCATCAATGGGGTGAATAGACACATGATTAGGGTGGGAAGAATTATCATGATCCTCATTAAAGAAGTCACCCAAATTAGGCTCCATATCCTCAGTAATTAAACCTTTAGAGGCCTTAATTATAATGCTTCGTCTAATGGGAATAGGATAGGTAGGACTAATAGTGGAAAAACTCATGCACTAAAGGAAAAATATGAATTTTGAATTTTGGAACGAAGCTTACAAAATTGAGTAATGCAAAATGTAAGAAAATAATGATTACACAATTTGAACTTTGTTGGGGGAAGAGGATGACACAATTTCCAAAAATGAAAGGAAATTGAAAATTTTAAAATTAGGGCTAAGCGGATACCACTTAATTTTAAAATCAGATTTAAAAAAAAAATTAGGGTAGAGAATATTTAACCTCTTAATTTTAAAATTTTTCTTGAAATTTGAGATGTTGAATTTTGGAGGTATTTCCGATCCTAATTGACAAAATTAGCCAATCTTTTGGATTTAGGCTAGTAAATACAATCATAATAGTCTCCCAAAATTTCAAGAAAAAAACCGAGGACTGTGGCAGGAATGCACATGGTCCGACTAACTTTTTTTGAAATTTTTAGGAATAAATATTACAATGATTTCAAAGCTAACCCCCCAAAATTGACAAATTTTATGATTTCTAGATGGGCAAAATTAATGTTGAAATGTAAAAATAGGACCTTATTAGGATTTTGAAGAAAAAGAGGAATTGAATTGCAATTTTGAAAAAGGTCAAACCTAATGCATATGGACACCTTGGAAAATGTTTAGAAATCTAAATTTGAATGAAATTGATTGAAATTTCCACAAAATCCAATTAAATTTGAAAATTAGGGTTTGATAACCGAACCACTTAATTTTAAAATTTAAATTTTTGGAAAAAGGAGGGAAATTGAAATTTTGAAATGTAGGACTGAAGACAAGTATAAGAACAATCAGAAATCTAAAAAATGAAATAAAATCCAATTTTTGCACAAGTTCAAGATGATTTTTGAAAATTAGGGTTTTAACAAGTAACCTCTTAATTTTATAAATTTTATTTGCAATTTGAACAAGACAATGAGGAAATTGAATTTGACAAGCAACAAAATTTTCACATCTAAGATAACCACAAGCAATTTTTACAAATTACAAGTTCAATTTTAGTTTTAAAAAATAGGCTTTTTAATGATTTAACGACTAAGTTTGCAGAAAATTTAAACTTGCAAATGAAAAATATGCAATTTGGTTGAAAGGAAAGCACGCAAGACGTCCGTTTTAGCAAAATGTAATATGGTGAAATGTGAATGAGAGATCAAGAGGAATCCTACCCTTTCCCTCCAAAGAGAGATGATAGTTTCACTATGGATTTCCCTTCAAACACTTATCACCTAGTTACATTTGAAGAGGAGAGGAGAATTAAATAGATTCAACCTCCAAAGATGAAGATAGTGTTGGAATTGTGTTGTTATTGATGTCAACCGGTATAAGAGATGTATGTGCAACATTGTCATGGATGAGTATAGGATGAGATATCTTTGATATCACCTTATGATGCAGAATACCGGTAAGGTAAGGGACAATATGCCATTCAGATGAATGACCATTGGAGTCACCGATACAAAAGTTAGTGTTTGACTTGTGTGGATGAAATGGATAGGTTACCAGTATAGTGTATCACCGATAAAGAGAGTATGTCAACTGGTAAGTGAAGTGTTGATAATGAGAAGGATACTTGGATATTGTTTGTGATGAAGAGGTGGAATGTTACCTAAATAACATCAACACCAAAGGAGAAGGATGAATGGGTCACTGACATGTTGAGTGAATGCAGAATAGCAAGACTCCCACTGGATAGAGATGCAGTCACCATGTGAAGAGATGACTGACAATCAATGTACCCACACTGGATCACATGTGCCTATTTGAAGATATGCTTCACAAATAGGGAAGCCACATGAGTGAATTGCAGGATGTAGATGTTTGCAGGCTGACATTGGATCTACTGGTGAATCAAAGGGATGCTTCAAGTGCATGAAATCAGGGATATGCACTAGACCAACAAAGAAGGAATGTTATGCCACTGGAAGAGAAAAGAAAGAGAAAAGAATTGATGAGTTTGTCAACTTAACAAATTGACTGAGATGATATTCAGTCTGATGATAAAGAAGGCAAAGTGGATCAGCTGAAAATAGAGAATGAAATCAGCAAGCAGATGCCTTAGATGGAAACCGTTAAAGGTTGATGACATGGTGTCATCAGGATGGCTACCGATAAGGATGAGAACCGATAAGGAAGAAAAGAGGCTAAGAGATGTGCTTCTACATGATGAGTATGAGCATGCTTTGGATAGACATGTCTGATGACCGGTTAAGGTGTTCCACCAACAGTTCAACAAAGAGTAGAAATGAAGGTTAACTGATAAAGTGTGAGATACTGGTAGGGTTAGTGAACTGACTGAAAAGAAGAACTAGTTTAGTGTTTGGTCAGTGATCTTGTCTGAATTGACACAAAGGTCCAAGCTGACAGTTGGTTGATAAAGGTGCCATGTGGAGTCAAGGTGGTAGACTTGCATGCAGCGGTAGATGGAGTGTGCACTGACGAGGTTGTTGCAGAGTTGGTCGATATTAATGGTAGACTTTGTAAATAATGGGGAGTGTTGTGGAGGCATTACAGAGGTGTGTGGATCGAGGAAGGTCAAACTAAGGTGATTGGTGCTGAGTGTCCAGGTGCAGGATGAGGTTGATGATGAAATTTGTGAACCATTAATGGTGATTGATCTTGTGTCTCACCGATTGACTGTTCGTGTTTTCTATACTAGCAAACATGTTTTTGAAGGCATGTTAATGGTGGTGATATGCAAATAGCTATCTGGGAGATTAGATCGGATAAGATCTGAATGGATTTGGTTTGTCTTGAGGTTGATGAGGAAAACCTAACCACTTGAGATTTGAATTGGATTTTGATGGGAAAACCAGGTTATAAATAAGGAAGGCAAAATCATTGAAGAGTTCTGCTAAAAGGGAGGGTGTTGCTTCTATATGTAAGAGAAAATTAGTCAAGTACTCATCGAGTATCTAAAAAGAGACTAAGGGTGTGCAAGTGAGAATCAGGTTGCGAGGATCAACTAAAAAATAGTGAGAAAACTGGTACTATCCATACCGACAGAGAAGAAGGGAAAGTAACTATAGAGAAGGCAGGTATAGAACCAATAAAGTATAGTACCAGAAAAAGAAACAGAGTAGTGGAGAGAAGAGGCAGATAGTAGAGAGAACCAACAGATAACTGGACAATAGATCCAGATGAGAGATTTGAAGAAGTGTTACAAAATCCATTTGTAACAAGAAGATAACTTTGGAATCAAAATATGTTTTTGTATTCACTAAGTTGTAGCTTAGTGTAGGGGTTTTAGCTCCTTGGGTTGGTGCCCTAAATCAAGGGTTGGTGCTCCTTGGGTTGGTTCCCTAAATCAAGAGTAGGTGCTCCTTGGGTTGGTGCCCTAAATTAGGGGTTGGTGATCCTTGGGTTGGTGCCCTAGATATTGTAATGGAGATTCATTATGAGGCTAGATTGGAGCAGTAGTCTCCAACAATATTTCTCACTGAGGTTTTTCCCATTTTTTTGTTTTCCTCATATATGTTGGTGTTATGAGATGTCTCTTTGTGTGCAATTGTATTTGAGTTGGTCTTCCCACTAACCGGTAAGTCTACATTGAGTTATAATCTAGAACCGGTATACTCACATAGGAATATTAAAGGGAAAAGATTGAGAACCACTGATTCACCCCCCTCTCAATGGTTCATTGTGTCTAACAATTAGTATCAGAGCCTAGGTACCCTATTTATCAAGGTTTCTCTCAGTTGGGTAGATCCTGTTTAGGATATAATGGTTAAGTGTGAGTCAATCCCTACTCCTGTGTTTAATCGATCAAACTATTGCATTTGGAGTTGCAGAAGGGAAGTCTACCTTTCCTCCCTAGGTTATGATGTCTAGATGGTTGTTGTTAATGGTCTCCCTAGGAATGTCAGTCCTCCCATTGGTCCTGAAGAAAAAACAAGATCCTTGCACAATGATGAAGCCATGAAGGATATTTTTCAAAGGACTAATTGGTGATGTTCCCTCATAGGTGGATAAGTGCATATCGGCAAAGAGTCTATGTGATAGATTAAAGAAGCTCTATGGAAATAAACCCTGCACCACTGGATTAGTTTGTGGAAGTGAGAAAAACATTGGTGTAGACACTTGTGCATATGACAAAGGCAGATCAAATTGTTGCAACAATGGTGATGAGGAAACACTTCTCTTCATTGTCCATGAGATAGAATGTGAGGAACTCACATCAAGAAGTGATAATGCAGACGGATCCCCCCAACAAGATCTATTTGGGAGTGATGAAGAAGAAGAAGAAGAAGGAGAAATTGATCTTGAGGCAAAGCTCATAGGTTCTCTTGAGGAGCTTCACAAAACAAGAAGAGAACTAAAAAGGGCAAAGAAAACTGCTACTGAAGAACAAGACCGGTTAAGAAGAATTCTAAAGGAATGTGAAGAATGTGTTGTAGATCTGAGAGCAACACTGGAAAAGGCTAAGAAGATGAATAAAAAGAATATTTCTAAAGGTGAAGTCAAGGAGCTTACCAGAGTAATAAATGAATACAAGTTTTTCAAGAATGTTGTAGCTATTGAGAAGAACCGGTTGGCCAGATGCCTTGAAGAAACTGAGAAATGTATCTCACAGTTAATGACTCAACAAAAAGATACCAAGGAGTGCAGGTGCAAAGATCTAGAGGCTGAGCTAGAGACAAAGGATCAAGAGCATCAACATATAGTAGGTGAAATGGATTCCCTTAGGAAAGACCTTGAGAAATGTCAAGAAGAGCTTAAGGTGAGGATCCAATATGATACTGGCATTGAAGCCTTGGATAATATGTTGAGAAAACAAAAACACTCCAAGGATGCGGAAGGATTAGGATTCAATACCGGTGAATGCTCCACAAGAAAGAATATCCCTCAAAAGGACATTCAGTTTGTCTCCTCAAGTGGAAATGGCAAGGGACAAACCTTCACAGTCAGATATGCTCCAAGGGAGAAAATAGATCTAACCACAACTAGTGAAGACTTGTAGACAAGAATGAAGACTAGTGCTACAAGAAGGAGGAACATTGCAGATCCCAAAGGTAAAGGGAAGATGGGAGAAGACAACTTCACCAGAACCATGAAAATGAGAAGACAACAAATAAGACATCCTACTGGTAGAAGACAAGGAAGTGCTACCACCCACAGGACAAAGAAAGTGTGGGAGAAGAAGAGATCAGATGGAAGAGCTACACATAATGGACAACCTAGGATCCATCCTTGAAGAAGCAGAAATAGAGATGCTAAACTGGTAAGATCTCCCCATGCATGGCAAAATAAAATTTTAAGTCATATGCTATCTTTCTCTGGTTATTGTTTTTCATGCAATGGTCATGGCCATAGGGGAAAAGAATGTAGAAAGAGATCTAGAAGGAATAATCTAGGATCTCATAGACATCATGCATATGAGAAAAATGTATCCACGAGTAGATACATGCATGTCCCCTCTCTTGGTTATGCAAATAATGTTTGTTATAACTGCAAAGGAATTGGCCATAGAAGCTCTGAATGTAGGAAGAAGAGTCTGCAGTCACATGGTAGTCGATATAGCAGCTATTCTCAACATAGAAATGGATGCAAAGCATATGGAAGCAGAGACTTGCATGGAACCAAAGGAGAAATGTCTCTACAGGAGCAAGAGGTCCACCAGTTTTGGTTGCCAGCCACAATAGCATGACCAGAAGAAGATGGTAAAACCAGTATGTTAAGAGATTTCCCAATCATGAAGCTGGGATGAATGTTGTGTGCTACTATAGAACTACTTCTAGTTGTGATGTAGAGTTTGAAAATAGAAAATAGAAAGAAGAATGGCAAGACCTGCTCCCAAGACTGAAAATAGAAAGAAGAATCAGACCAAGTAGGTGTGGAGGAAGAAGAACATGGACTGACACTATGCATTTAATGCATAGGTGATATCTCCTAAGGCCTAGGGGAGATGCAGGACCTTAGGGGGAGTAATATATTGACTAGATCATTCACCCCCTAAGGGACGAAGGACACTTGGAGGAACAAGCTGTTGTCAGTATGAAGGAATTAAATGAGAAGATAAGTGTGTGTAGAGGTTGTCTTGTCTACACACCTACATATCAAAGTTGGATCACTACTACATGTGTCAATGGATGGAAGTTAACAATTGGAATCAGATGCCAAGTAATAAAAAATCTCATGAGTTACAAAAAGGTGCTCCAATAGTAATGATGGATCGGTACAAGAAACCAATATGAGCAGGATGTTATCAACATGAATGCTAAACATGTACTTGTAGGTTATGTAAGATAATGAGGTTGGAGATCATAACATTAGCCCCAGTAACATGGAATGGGGAGTTGTGTCTTAGGTGGTGTTTATGAAGACCATAATGACATATGTTGGCCTGGTAGTTGATCAAGCAGGCATGCATGTTTTTGGGCTAACCAATTTAATTCTTGGCATGATGATGACATTGTATGGCATTGTGTACATCTAGGATCATGTCATAGGCTATGGTGGATATGATGGAGCTGAAAGATCATCAGATGATCACATATGCACAACTCAACTGATATATGGAGTTGTTTGAAGCAATGGTATTGGACCTGACCGATAATGTGGACTTGAGATATATAACTCAAGGGGAGTTCAAGTGCTTATGATGCAGAGATTACATGCTTGAATTTGTAAGGATAATGAGTTCCCAAAATATAGATGATGGAAATTGCAATAGGAATACCTAGGAGAATTTCATGGTTAAGGGTATCTACTTGTCATTTGGATTGGTTGTATTCATAGTACATGTTGGGTCTCAAATCAAAAAATTAGATAGGTTCTAAGGAAATGCCACCTCCTATGCTCAAACCCTCCAATTGACTTGGCCAAATTATAGAGTGAACCTATTTGATTACTAACTCTCTCACTTTAGGCTCTGCAAGATCTAGGTGGGTATACCTACTCACTAGTTCTTTTCAATGAGTAGTGCCTTTTATAGCAGATTAAGTATCTTGATCTAGCTTCCTCCTATCTCAGAATGGTATAAGTTCCTAGGATGGAGATATAGTAGATGAGTTCAAGATTGTTGTTGTAGAAGTTATTTGATCTTTGCGCTTAAAATTTATATGTATACACTATTGCTAACTTACTCTATATTTCCTACTCAGCTACTCCTATTGCTTCAAAGTAAAATGTGAACTGATATGGTAATGAGTTGTATTTAATAGATGACCAGTGCCTCCTTTGCTATTTGGGCTACAAAGTCCTTATATTTCTTCAGGACTTATTGTGTAAACTTATGAGACAATTTTTAAACCCACCCCTTTTGGCAAGTCTGTCAGTTACTATTTCTTATGAGCTCTACTTTGATGTTTATATTGTAAACCACTTGAATGAGTTTAACCCTAACTTTAAGAGACCATTCAAGGAAGAATTACAAGGAACAATTACAATTCACAAGTAAATCCTTTTGATCCAAATCTACAATATGAAATACAAAACTTCACTGGAAGAACACAAATAACCTTATCTCCTTTAGATAATATCACAAGCAATTGCCTACAAAAAATGCAGTAATCCACAACACATACACAAAGGAAAAAAAACTGATTATATTATATATTCGCCAAAGTGGTACAATGGTAAGCCTGAGGTTTATAATGTATATCTTCTTAAAAATTCCCCTTATCTTCGGTTTTGATTTCTCCTTTTATAATATTCAAGGAGTTTTTTGAAACCATTACAATGCTTAATAACAAAGTCATATTGCCCTAAAATATATTAATTACCACCTTAGTTAATTTACAGTACAATTTTAGGGTTATGACCCTTCACTTTGAGTGATGCAATCTTTCATTTTATTAACTATCTTCAATAGGTTAAAAATATTTTAATTTTAGTCCCTTTGTATTCCTTGAAGATAGTTATGATAGCTCTTCTTCACTAGCAACTTCTCGTAATAATTTTCACTTGAAAAATAATCCTTCCTTGCACAAACTGTGGGTATTAAAAATGAGAAAATACCATAATGCTTTTTCTATAGAAAAAAATATTTAAAAGTGTCCACTGTGAATTATCATACTCTTCTTGGTTAATGATAAAATATTTTCTTGATTGGACACTTTACCCACTTCTCATCAATCAAGTAAATTTTTTTTACTTATTTTTCACCTCATAGTGAAATAATCTTTTCTGACCTGATTTAATGTGGATGCTAACAAAGTATCATAATACACTTTATAACATTCACCATGTAAAACTCTTTGAAATGATTTTATTTTTCTCAAAATAATTCTTCCCTTTCATAATCAAGTGAAAATACTTCACCCATCTTTTCACCAATTAAGTTATTATTCCCACTCCATTCATTCTTTCGTTAGGGTAATTTATTGTATCATTTCCCTTCAAGTCTTGTAAAATATTGAAGTAAATACTTTGGGTAGAAGAAATCTATCCTTATCAAATCTTTGAAAACTATTACCTCTTCCATCTTTAATATTTTTTTCCAACTTCAATTGAGAGGTGTTATGAAATTATTATTTGATAATTTATTTTTGCTAAAAACTAGTTTTGATAGAATGTCCATAACTTTTTCATTTCTTAACGAAATTAAGAATTTCAAAATGTTGTGGAAAGCTGGTGCCAAGGAGAAACTAACCAAGAAAACCATTTTCAAAAACTTATCTTCATTAATGAGCATATTTGATCACAATATGACGGGTTCCTATGTTATGTTTTAAAAAAATTTAAAACCTTTCAAACCATTCCTACACATTTATTTTGTGCATACTGTGGAGTTGTAGAATACTATGAGGTTATATCCTAACATACCATGTTTTTTTACCTTTTAATGAAATAATTCATAAAAGATACATCTAACTGCATTTTTGCCTCTGTAAAAATAATTACTCTATTGGTATGATAATAGTTCAACTTAGGATATATCAATTCCTCTTCAATATGGAAATGGATAAACAATTACCTTTTAAATGTGAAAACATTTTCTGAAAGGTTTTCATTAATTATCCTTGGTTGATTGTTCTCTCATATAATTTTATTTGTAACTTCACACCCACTTAATCTTCACACTTTTACCTTCTTTAAATGAAACACTTTTACTTGGTTGCTATGCTTTTTTTCACTTATCAAACTCTTTATGAAAGTATATTCATCTTTCACTAATATATCTTTTTCATGAAATTTGGTCTTACACTTGCTAATTGTATTTGCTTGGAGGGCCCACCAATATTTTTGATTATATTAATCAAAATCTGCAACACTATTTCATTGTAACATACCATTTCGGAGAAGCTATTTTTGTTATGCAGATTAGCCTTGTTTTGCTGATAACACAATTGAGAAAACTCTTCTCTTTGCGGGGTCCACCACTTTGGCTCATATTAACCAACTTAGTAGTTTTTGTTTTACCATCACATATATAATTTATATATAAGAACATTTCTTATAATGCTCCATAATGATTAATTTAAATAATTTTTGATTGATTTAAATTTTGATTTCTCTTGAGTGTTATTCCTCTTCAAACATATAATGTGGCCATTTCAAATATTATTATTGGAGTTCGAATAACAAGCTATTATGGGTTTGCATAGATGAAAGTCGATCTCATTTTAAAACCATATGCTAGGCTCTACCCTTATGGGAGCCACATTTATCCCCACATATAGTAAACATTTGGTTTTAATAATATCAAATATATTGAATTATCAACTTTCATAAAGAATATGTCTTTCATTAATGAACTTGTAATAGTACTAACCTTACCTGATGATCAAATAAGCCATTCTTCTTGAATTAACACTCCATACCTTGCTCTGACTTATTTTTCCAAATAATTCATTTGAACAGGTGACAGGAACAATTCAGAGTAAATTTATGGTCATGAACTGATTAAAGATTATCAAATTGTGTACTCTGATATTTTGTAAAAAGTATCCAATCATGATTTTTGCATCCAGAATCAATGTTGAAAACTATCCAAATTATACCATGAGGTCATGAAAGTTGGCAATCATGTAGACATTTAACCAGAGATCGCAATTCAAGTGACAACTCTGATAAATTCCTTCTGAGGTGAAAGATATTAATTTCCAAAGTAGGCTCCACAATCGATTTTACCCTTATGCGAGTTCCAGATATGCGTAAATTGTATTTGGTTTAACTCAAGAAAATTATGAAATGGATTGGTAGGGTTCCAAAACCTTGCATTGTGGTCTATTGTGATACAAACAATTATGTGGATTAATTGGTTCAGTCTAATTGTAATCCAAGTGTGAAATAATAATTTCAACAAAAAGCCACTTTGGTAGATTTCGCAATGTGTAAGCAATAAAATGAATAAATCACAAATGGAATTATCTTGGGAAAAATAGTAAATGAGGTCATAGGTCTCTAAAAATTGACATAGGAGTTCATTTTCATATAGAAAATTGAGTGGAACAATTGGATTAGAATGAGTAATTACAAGGACCAAGCTATTAACTCTCAAAAGTGGCTACTTGGAATAGTTTTGTGACTTAGACTAGCATGCACCTAAATTTCGCTATTTGACAGAGGTATCAAATTTGATTCTGGGAAGCTAAATATGGATGATAATACTTATTTATGAGTGGTAAAAATAATTACAAGGTCAAATTGCCCATCGGGATCAGGATTCATGGGTGCATTTTTTGGGGTGTTCACTAAATTATCTCATTTAGGAGACAATGGCTCTGTCTGGGGATGTATGCCCCCTATGGGCATAGCAAGAATCTAGTTTTCTTTGGTAGAGTAGACCATTGTGAATCAGCTCCCTTCTGTAGATAATGTTAAAATTGCATCTGGTGGCCCCTAGGTCCCAAAATCATGAATACTCATTTTTCCTGGATCAAACACCTGGTTCTCATTTGGGACAACATTCCAATTTCATCATAAAGCTTATTAGTTGTCATTTTTCCACGTTGTCCATATATGTTGTAATGTCTTTTATATTTGTCTTGATGTTCTATAAAAGAATCACAATAATCTCCTTTTGTTTTCACAGGAATCAAACTTTTATAAACCAATATACTATTTGGTTTATAAAGTTTTAACTTTTGAGATTTTCTAATATTTTCAGGTATCCTATTATCTCTCATTTCTCTATGGACACATAACAAATCATATGGGATATATTGTTTTTTACCCCTCCCTGTATTCACCACATAAGCTATAAAATCTTCATAAATTATTAAGTTTTCATATTCACCAAGGTTTCCTTTTTGAAACATCCTCTTATTCATGAATACATCAATATTCATCTCTATTTTATAGGGGTGTTCCATTTTACTTGAGAGACTTTGTTTTTTTACCTCTAATGCCATCTTTAGGTAAAACCCTCTTAGTAATGTCAACATTAGAATTTGAAAAAGAATTCTCCTTTATTATTCACTTATGTGATTCATGTAAGCCAAAAGTTAAAAATTTATATCTTGGCTTATGTTTAAGATGTACTTCATACTGAGGAGAAGGATTATTCAAAAACCCTAAATTTTTCTCATTGCACTTTTCTCTCATTTTTGAAAAAATTATATCACCAACTTTATTTGTCTGAGTTTTCTTTGGACAATGCAACTTTTCCGATCCACAACAATGCTCCCAATTATCCTCATTATTAATTATGTCATTTCTCAATAAGATTTCCTAATCATCTGGAGGTGTTTTTTCTTCTTCATATAGTGGATTCAGAAAGACATAAAGATCTCTGTCAGACATACTCTAGCAGTATATCATTTCATCATTTCTATTTGCATCATTATAAAGAAGATTTGTAAAAAATTTAAAATCATCTCCATACTCATGTAACTCTTCAGTTTATCGGTCACCATATGTGCCCTCACTATCATTAATGTATCTATTAAAGAAATAGCAGGACTTGTCACATGAATTTTTTTCCATTGTATCCTTCACATTACAATCTTCTTCTATCACCTTGTCCCACAATGGGTTTGAAAAATTTTGGAAATTATTTTTTAGGCATGTGTGTGCATTTTGTCTGTTGTTCATAATACACCCCTTTTGCCTTTTCTTCATTTCTCTGATACTCTTTATCCAGAAAGTCTGAAATTTGTTCAATATTGAGAAAACATTCTTCTTCCTCTTTGTTATTGATACAAGTTTTTGTTCTTGTCAAAATATCCTTATGGTTTTCAGGTATGGATGAATCAACCATTTGTTCCCTATTAGACAAGTATATTTCTTCACATGGAGATAATTCTGTATCATCACCATCAACAATAATCTCCTCAAGTTCTGAATCATAGTGAAAAATATCATCCATTACTTCTTCATCAGATGGGCCTTCAAAAGGGACAAGTAGTTCTTCTGTACAGTCATCTTCATGTTCATCTCTTGTTTTGATGTCACTCTTCTCATACATAACATGTAGTTTTTTTATTCAATTCTTCAAAAATTGAACATGCTAATTCCAAACTGTCAGGCCCATATTGTCTCATGATCAATTCCTCCAGTATAGCTGAATTAAGTTGTATATTATCAGGCATTTGGAAATAAGTCACCATTATTCTACCAATCAATTTTTCTATAGATTCACCTTCTTTTATTCCTATGTTGTAGAGTGCATCATCACAATCATAATCCGATTGAATCTGATTTTGGTATGGAGAACCAATTGAAGGGCTAGTGGTTGAAGTGTTGTCATCGATTACACCATAGAATTCTTCCATGAACTACCACTCAAGTTCTTCCCATGATGAGATAATTTGTGGGGGTAACAAGATGAATGTCTGCTCTGCAACATCCTCCAATGTTAGCACAAACCATTTCATGATTGTTTCTTCTGAATAGATTTTGAAGGTCTCAATAAACAAATAAAATGATTTTAGATGCCCAATTGGTGATTCCTTTTCATCTCCATGGAACCTTTGCATATAGATCTTCAACTCACAAGGAAATGCATATGGATACTTAGGGATGTTACCGAAATCTAATAGCTTAAATCTTCTTGGAATATTCCTGTCTCTTTGTGGATGTGGCTGCCACTGTGCATATTTCTTTTTTGAAGATGCTTCTTCATAAAAATATGGATATTGAAACATACTAAATGCTACTGATCCTTTTCATTTAATTTTCCTTTTTTATAGAGTAGCCACCTCTTTCATAGAGGACATAAGTTATTTCTTTCTTCTGAGTTCTCTCCCCAGCAAAGTCGCCAATCTGTTGGGTCTCAAATCAACAGATTCGATAGGTTCTAAGGAAATGCAAACTCCTATGCTCAAGCCCTCCAATTGACTTGGCCAAATTATAGAGTGAACCTATTTGATTACTAACTCTCTCAGTTTAGGCTCTGTAGGACCTAGGCGGGTATAACTACTCACTAGTTGTTTTCAATGACTAGTGCCATTTATAGCAGATTAAGTATCTTGATTTGGCTTCCTCCTATCTTAGAATGGCATAAGTTCCTAGGATGGAGATATAGTAGATGAGTTCAAGATTGTTGTTGTAGAAGTTATTTGATCTTTGTGCTTAAAATTTATATGTATACACTATTGCTAACTTACTCTATATTTCCTACTCATCTACTCCTATTGCTTCAAAGTAAAATGTGAACTGATATGGTAATAAGTTGTATTTTATAGATGACCAGTGCCTCCTTTGTTTTTTGGGCTACAGAGCCTTTATATTTCTTTAGGACTTATTGTGTAAACTTATGAGACAATTTTTAAACCCGCCTTTTTTGGTAAGTCTGTTAGTGTTTCTTATGAGCTCTATTTTTATGTTTATATTGTAAACCACTTGAATGAGTTTAACCCTAACTTTAAGAGACCATTCAAGGAAGAATTACAAGGAACAATTACAATTCACAAGTAAATCCTTTTGATCCAAATCTACAATATGAAACACAAAACTTCACTAGAAGAACACAAATAACCTTATCTCCTTTAGATAATATCACAAGCAATCACCTAATCCACAACACGTTACACAAAGGAAAAACAACTGATTATATTATATATTTGCCAAGTGGTACAATGGTAAGCCTGAGGCTTATAATGTATAACTTCCTAAAAGTTCCCCTTATCTTCAGTTTTGATTTCTCCTTTTATAATATTCAAGGAGTTTTCTCAAACCATTACAATGCTTAATAACAAAGTCATATTGCCCTAAAATATATTAATTACCACCTTTGTTAATTTACACTACAATTTTAGGGTTATGACCCTTCACTTTGAGTGATGCAATCTTTCATTTGATTAACTATCTTCAATAGGTTAAAAATATTTTAATTTTAGTCCCTTTGTATTTCTTGAAGATAGTTAAGATAACTCTCCTTCACTAGCAACTTCTCATAATAATTTTCACTTGAAAAATAATCCTTCCTTGCACAAACCGTGCGTATTAAAAATGAGAAAATACCATAATGCATTTTGTATAGAAACAAATATTTAAAAGTGTCCATTGTGAATTATCACACTCTTCTTGGTCATTGATCAAATATTTCCTTGATTGGACACTTTACCCACTTCTCATCAATCAAGTAAAAATGTTTTACTTATTTTTCACCTCACAGTGAAATAATCTTTTCTGATTTGATTTAATGTGGATGCTAACAAAGTATCATAATACACTTTATAACATTCACCATGTAAAACTCTTTGAAATTATTTTATTTTTCTCAAAATAATTCTTCCCTTTCATAATCAAGTGAAAATACTTCACCCATCTTTTCACCAATTAAGTTATTATTCCTACTCCATTCATTCTTTTGTTAGGGTAATTTATCATATCATTTCCCTTCAAGTCTTGTAAAATGTTAAAGTAAATACTTTGGGTAGAATAATTCTATCCTTCTCAAATCTTTGAAAACTATTACCTCTTCCATCTTTAATATTTTTTTCCAACTTCAATTGAGAGGTTTTATCAAATTATTATTTGATAATTTATTTTTGCTGAAAACTAGTTTTGATAGATAAACAATTACTTTTTAAATGTGAAAACATTTTCTGAAAGGTTTTCATTAATTACCCTTGGATGATTGTTCTGTCATATAATTTTATTTGTAACTTCACACCCACTTAATCTTCACACTTTTACCTTCTTTAAATGAAACACTTTTACTTGGTTGCTATGTTTTTTTTCACTTATCAAAATAGCTTTATGAAATTATATTCATCTTTCACTAATATATCTTCTTCATGAAATTTGGTCTTACACCTGCTAATTGTATTCACTTGGAGGTTGCTGGAACCTTGGGGGCCCACCAATATTTTTGATTATGTTAATCAAAATCTGAAACACTATTTCATTGTAACATACCATTTCGGAGAAGCTATTTTTTGTTATGCAGATTAGCCTTGTTTTGTCGATAACACAATTGAGCGAACTCTTCTCTTTGTGGGGTCCACCACTTTGGCTCATATTAACCAACTTAATGGTTTTTGTTTTACCATCACAAATATAGTCTATATATAAGATCATTTCTTATAATGCTCCATAATGATTAATTTAAATCAGTTTTGATTGATTTAAATTTTGATTTCTCTTGAGTGTTATTCCTCTTCAAACATATAATGTGGCCATTTCAAATATTATTATTGGAGTTTGAATAACAAGCTATTATGGGTTTGTACAGATGAAAGTCGATCTCATTTTAAAACCATATGTTGGGCTCTACCCTTATGGGAGCCACATTTATCCCCACATATAGTAAACATTTGGTTTCAATAATATCAAATATATTGAATTATCAACTTTCATAAAGATTATGTCCTTCATTAATGAACTTGTAACAATACTAACCTTATCTGATGATCAAATAAGCCATTCTTCTTGAATTAACACTCCATACCTTGCTCTGACTTATTTTTCCAAATAATTCATTTGAATAGGTGACAGGAACAATTCAAAGTAAATTTGTGGTCATGAATTGATAAAACATAATCAAATTGTGCACTTCGATATTTTGTCAAAAGTGTCCAATCATGATTTTTACATCCGGAATCAATGTTGAAAACTATCCAAATTATACCATGAGGTCATGAAAGCTGGCAATCATGTAGACATTTAACTAGAGATTGCAATGCAAGTGACAACTATGATAAATTCCTTCTGAGGTGAAAGATATTAATTTCCAAAGTAGGCTCCTCAATCATTTTTACCCTTATGCATGTTCCAGATATGCATAAATTGTATTTGGTTTAAGCTCAAGAAAATTATCAAATGGATTGGTAGGGTTCCAAAACCTTGTATTGTAGTCTATTGTGATACAAACAATTATGTAGATTAATTGGTTCAGTCTAATTGTAATCCAAGTGTGAAATAATGATTTCAACAAAAAGTCACTTTGGTAGATTTTGCAATGTGTAAGTAATAAAATGAATAAATCACTAATGGAATTGACCTAGGAAAAATAGTAAATGAGGTCATAGGTCTCTAAAAATTGACACAGGAGTTCATTTTCATATAGAAAATTGAGTGGAACAATTGGATTAGAATGAATACTTACAGGGACCAAGCTATTAACTCTCAAAAGTGGCTACTTGGAATATTTTTGTGACTCAAAGTAGTATGCACCTAAATTTCGCCATTTGACAGAGGTATCAAATTTGATTATGGGAAGCTCAATATGGGTGATCATACTTATTTATGGGTGGTATAAATAATTGGAAGGTCAAATTGGCCATTGGGATCAGGATTCATGGGTGCATTTTTTGGGGTGTTCACTAAATTATCTCATTTAGGAGACCCTAAATTCAGGGTTCCAACAACACAATCACATTTGATTATAAAACAAAGTGGGATGAAATGGGAGGTGATGTAGTTTGATTGACATGTAAGTAGTATTCACTGACACATCTTTCTGCAATTGAGTGCTTTAACAAATAGTATCATATTTGCATACTTAATTGGTGTCAATTGATGGAATGAGTCCTCCATCTCAAGTGTTGTGACTTGAGAAGATGTAACAATTTGTAACAATTAGTATCAAAGGAGGAGATACATCTAGTAAAGAAAAAGGGGAGAAATAATTATGCCAATGATCGGTAAATACAAGGATGAATGATATCCTAATAGTGCCAATTGCCATTGTTGTCAAAGGGGGAGAAAGATTTTGTAGTGTACCACATACTACATATGTGAGAATCTATTGTATCTGTAGACACCCAAAAATGGTCAAACGCTTGCGAGGTCATACTTTAACATTTGCGCATTGCCTCATTTTAGGTTTTTGCGTCGCATTAACATTTCTCCTCTGTCACACATTTGGTCTTTATCATTTGTGAACATCGAGTCATTCTTCTACATTCTTCAATCATCTCATCCTCAAATTTGGTCTTCTCGACAACATTATCCAGTCATGATTTTGATCAATTTTATCCTGTTGCATCAATGTGTGTATTCATTTGTCATCAATCCTTCAATCCTATCAATCTTGAGATCGATTTGTCATCGATCGTTGTCCTCTTATCAATCTTGTTGATTTATCATCAATCCTTCAATCTTGTCATCAATATTTATCATTATCAATCTTGTCATTTTGCGATCAATTTGTCCTTGATCGTGGTCATTTTCAATCTTGTCATCTTGCAATCTATTTTGTCATAGATTCTTGTCCTTTTGTCAATCTTGTCATTTTGCGACCGATTTGTCATCGATCGTTATCTATCTCAATTGTGTCAATTTGGATCAATTTGCCATTGTTCCTTGTCAATTGGTGCATTTTCTCAATTAAATTGTTTATCAACACTGGTCATTTATCAATCCAAAATCAAATCAAATCGAGTCAATTATCTTTCAAGACCTAATTCGTCTTCCAGGGTTTTTGATTTAATCATTTAACCTTGTGTGTCATTTCTTCCTCTAGGATTAAATAATTTATTTATTTATCCTAAGTCTTCTCATTACAATTAAATATTTATTTAATTGGCTAACTTATTCCTCTTTTTGTGAATTAATTAATAAATGACAAATTATTAATTAATTTACCTAATTTCCATCAATTTCTTAATTCCTAATTTCATTATTCTTAATTTCCACCTAATTAATTTGTCTTTAGTGCTCCCTATTTTTGTTCTTCATGCGTCATACTCTTGACATAGCAATTTGTCATAGAATAAGTTCTTGACATAGAAATTTGTCATAGAATTTGTCTTGACATAGCAATTTGTCATAGAATCTGTCATAAAATTGTCATAAGCCCCTTTGCATAGCAACATGTCATAACTTTTCTATTATTGATTTGAATTTCCATTCGAATCACTATCATGCTAATTTGCTCATTTCTCCAATTCTTCTATAAATTGGATAATTTTCTTCAATCAATCCCTTCATGAATCCCGAATTTCTGTCAAACTACCGAACTTACGTTTCTAGTACTCTTGAGCTTTTTGCTTTCAATTGTGTGAGCACTTGTAGGTGAGATCCACAAACCCATTCAAGAGGAAAGAACAACAATGGAGCTGCATGGAAGAAGCATTCGAATTGTTATATGGTTTGCATGACATTTTCTTTTAAATGCTTTGTTTTTGTGCCTCTATTGAATGTGCTTTGGAATTAGGTTCATTTCAATGAGAGTTCTTTTGATTAAGTTATCATGTTTAGTGTTTTGATTGATCTACTTGTTTTGATGATTCCTAATTTCTACGCTACATTAACTGGTGAACCCGACGTGAATACTAACCTTCTAACCATCTTATTGTGTTTTGGAGTGCTTTCAAGTTGATTTTGCAGGTCAAAAACCCAAAAACAGGGCCGTGCAGGGTATTCTGGGCACTTCTGTGCCTGTGTCCTACATCTTGCGCCTATGTCCTACATCTTGTGCTTGTGTAGGCAACATTCTTTGCTTGTGTCATACATCTTGCGCCTGTGTCATGAGTTCTACGCTTGTGTAAAGTCCAGAACAGAGGTGAAAAATGCAGTGTTTACTTGAAATTTTTGGTGTTTTTGCATTCCGTTTTCTGTGCTTTGGATTTTGGTACTAATTATTTGTGCAGAATCTTGGCATATGCATGGCAAAGACTATAAATCAAACTACTAACATGTGTTATGTAGAATCGATGGTCAAAGACAACAAATCAAACCTCTAACTTGGGTTTTGCAGGTTGCCTTGGAGAAACAACCAAACTTTGTGTTTGTGATTTTTAATTATTCACTTAGTGATTTCTAAATAGGTTGGAATGAACGTGTTTATGCTTTGATTATTGAGTATGACATTGGAGTAGGAGAGTATGCTCTCATCCTTCTTAGGGTGATCAGAAATCCAGATCTTCGATACTATGCTTGTGTTGTTGATTGTGTGTCACATTTAGAGGGCCTGCCTTCCCGACCACTTTGCTTTTGCAAGCAAGTGATAATCGTGAGAAGGGGATGACCCAAAGTGAGTATGGCTAGAATTCCTTGGCATTCTAACTCACTATAAAAAAATACCCGATGAGCGAAAGCTTTGAAGGAAGTGTTATGTGGGAATTGCAGTTACTTGGGAAGTGATGACCCTTGGACTCTTTCTCATATCAACATCTAAGTAGGACCTCACGGTCTAAATCATGCTTGCGCGACTACATTTGTTTGGTATCTTGATGGGCTTAATGTCTCAATCACACTTGCGTGACATCAAGGAGTAATGCTTAACAGAAATCCTTACTAAACACCTTGTTTTTAGAGGCCAAAAACCCTTCTAGTTGCTTGAGAAGGACAAGTTCGGATACTTGGAAGAGATACTAAGTTTTCCATGGGGATATTTCCATGGGGACTGATGCTTGGCTGCCCTAAGAAGTGAGTGCCGTGGAGGGGAGCCCGTGGGGTCAAGCATCTATGTATTCTCCTTGAATCCCATAATGAGTCTACCTCTCAAGTACCTAATGTCCTTGCCTACCATAAGAAATGTGGGAATGAGCATGATTGTCTTGAGTCTATGTTAAAATATCTTGTCTTCTTTACTTGTCAAAAGTTGAATTGCATCTCACTCACACTTGCGTGGAATTGATGGGCTTAATGTCTCAATCACACTTGCGTGACATCAAGGAGTAATGCTTAACAGAAATCCTTACTAAACACCTTGTTTTTAGAGGCCAAAAACCCTTCTAGTTGCTTGAGAAGGACAAGTTCGGATACTTGGAAGAGATACTAAGTTTTCCATGGGGATATTTCCATGGGGACTGATGCTTGGCTGCCCTAAGAAGTGAGTGCCGTGGAGGGGAGCCCGTGGGGTCAAGCATCTATGTATTCTCCTTGAATCCCATAATGAGTCTACCTCTCAAGTACCTAATGTCCTTGCCTACCATAAGAAATGTGGGAATGAGCATGATTGTCTTGAGTCTATGTTAAAATATCTTGTCTTCTTTACTTGTCAAAAGTTGAATTGCATCTCATTTCAAAAACAAGACAAATTGATTCAAAACAGGGCTAAACACCAGAACATTTCATCCAACAAAATTCAAAAACACCTTCAAACATGGTTGTCAAACATTGTTCAAAATCTTGTCTCAACATTCATGTCACTTACATTTAAGTTCATTCTAGGTTTGCATTTTGCAAAGTCATTGTCAAGTATCAGGGTTAGGTTTCACCTAAGTCATACTCCTTTGCATATCAATAAGGGTCATCCATTTGCATATGTCCTCTTGCATTAAAGTCATACCATTGTCATACATTGCATTCCCTAAGTCTCTTCATTAAGTTTAAGTCATTATCATATCATAGCAATTGTCCTTTTGCATATAGTGTCAAACCTAGGTCTTGTCATACTTGAGCAATCCAAATCTTTGATAAACCTTAAGTTATTGTTAGGAAGTCTAGAACTTATCAAACCTTTTGTCCTTTTGTCATCAATGTCATTTGGTCAAACCTAGCTTAGTATCCAAGCATATAGGGGAGACATTTTCATTTTGTCCTTTTGTCACTTGGTCCTTTTGTCCTTTGAGGTCTAGACATCATTTCAATTTCCTAAGGGTCCCTCTCTTAGATTTTCATTTCAAAAGTTTGTCAAAATCTTGAAAAACAACCAAAAAACATAGATTGCATTCTTGCCATAGATTGCATTTTCATCTATCTAGTTTGCATTTAGTTGCATATCATACATCATCCTTTTAAAATCAAAAAAATTTCCAAAAATATTGCATTTGCATAAGTGACATGTCTATTGAAACAAGGTTCCAAGCACCAATGATGCAACAAAGTTTGACATATCAACCGACAATGCAATCAGATTTTAATCCAAGGCAATCACACTTCTATCCAACTCAACAACAAAGCAACATTGATCAAACCTTTTATGATGAAACAAGTCTCCAAATACAAAAACTAGAGGAGAAACTAGCTCAAGAAAATGAGAGATTGGAACAAAGAGTGAAAAACATGGCGAAGAACAGATCACAAATGTCCAAAGTGTTTCAAAAATTCCCAGGTCAAAATCCAAATCTTGAGCCAATTGATGTAAGATCTCTTCTTGAACGATCAGACATACCAGCTCTCCTCTCCCAAATAGAGATGATGAAACAATTACAAGAAAGGAGACAACATCAATTTCAACATTATGTGCCTCCACAACAAGAACAAGGTGTTTTCTATCAATTAGATTTTCAACCATCACAACCAATGGTCCAACATATTCAACAGATACAACCTATGGTCCAATTTCAACAATATGTCCAACCAACTATACAATGTCAACAAATAGTTCAACCACTGGTGGAATATCAACAAGTTCAATCAACATATCAATGTCAACAACCACATTCACAAATTCAAAAACAAAACTTGCAACATGCACCAAGCCGAATTTTGAACATGTCAAAACAATCTGATCAACATCTAGTTCGAAATCAAAACATGACATCAAACCAAAAACAAGTTCAAATTCCAAGTCCAATCATGTCAAAACCTCGAAAGAAAGGTGGCTTTATTGCAATGTTCTTAAGGAACCTACCAAGTGAGTTCTTTGAGGAAGATCAAAATAATACAATTTTGTCTAGCAATGCCTCATCCCCTCACAAACAAATTGACTCTCCAATGGCATCTATCCCTACACCTCCAGAAGTTTTGCAGGAACCTTCCATATTATCCTCATCAAACAATACACCCAAGGATGAAATTTTCCAAGAGCTATCCATAATTGATTGCCAAGATAATCCAATTCATGATGCACATCCTTGTCATGTTTTATAAATACAAGACCCAATGCCACCGTGCACTTTATTGCCATTACCTATTTTAGAGGACCCCATTCGAAGTCCCTCTTCCTCATGTTCAAGCATTGATTCCTTGCCAGAATCCATCACAAATGTTCAAAGTGCATTTATTTCATCCCAAAGCATTGATCCCTTGCCAGAATCCTCCATGCATATCAAAAGTCC